>NC_092659.1:3000000-3300000 GCF_032118995.1 Asterias amurensis | reverse complement strand
GTATGAACCGAGCTTAACCGGTACTCTGCAATGGTATTGGGAGTTGGAATACTTACTGGTATACCAGGTTGACCTGGGATCCCACGATCTCCTTTGTTCCCTGGCAAGTTCACTGCTGGCTCTCCGGCTTCACCCTGTAAATTAAATCAAACGGACAACTTAAATAACATTAAGACGGCTTTCAAAAATGGTTACTTCAAATTGGAGGCTTGCTGTATTATACATTATTTTTAGCTCTCGTGCAGCTAAAATCATCAACCGGAGTCTTTCGCTTTGGTTTCAGTGGACAAAATTAAAAGAAACCACATAGTTTTCCTTTTTTTCTTTTTTACTTTTTGTGGGGAATTCAATATTTTATTTGTTGTTCTTGTACTTTATCATTTATTCAATACTTTTATTAAAATATTTTTATTATTTATGTTTTATTTTATTTACTTTTTCACCTATTATTATCACTTGTTCATACTATTATTATTGTAATTTTATTTATTTTATTTTAATTAGTATGACAGTTTATTTATTTATTACTCTGTTTTGTTTTTTATTTGTTTATTTATTTGTTTTTATTTATTTATTTATTTATTTTTTTTTTTTTTGTGGGGGACACAGGGGTTCCTCCTGTGTTTTATTAGGACCACTTCACTTCCTGCCCTTCTAACATATGGTTCAGATTATCCATCCACACAGTCCCAGCTTTGTCATGAGCTCATTCAGGAAATCAATGGAGGAAACCAGTTACGCTCCTAGTATTTCACTTTTATGACAAAAAGATGATCATCTTTAAATCATTTCTCTCTTTACAATCATATTAAAAAAGGCTGGATAAATGTAGGCGTCTGTGTGTATTTGTTTCGTCACCATGGCAAGACCGGACTATACTTCAAGGAGCATAAACAATGTAGATCTTTTGTTCTGGAAAGGCTGGGTTCCCTTCAACTTTCAGGAGGAAAAGATTTGTGTTCATTCTTTAATTTCAATCAGCTCATCAACAAACTGACAACACACTTGATCTTCTGGTAATGGCCCTGGGCCCAATTTCAAAGAGCTGCTAAGCACAAAGATGTGCTTAGCATGAAATTGTTGCCTTGATAAAAACAGGATTACCAACAAAACTTCAACATGATTTTCAGCAAACAACAGCTGAATACCAGTGAACAAACAATATGCAACAAATGGAAATTCGGTTGGTAATCCTGTTTTTATCAAGGAAGAAATTTCATGCTTAGCAAATTGTTGTGCTTAGCAGCTCTGGTCTTGGTCAGTCGTTTAGAAGATGTACGCTTTCGTTACAGGGCTTATAAGGTACACAAATCCTGAGCGAGCCCAAGTCCAAGCCCAAGCTCTAAGAGGGCGTAAAAGTAGACACGACCGATATCCTTTTGTTCGTTCCAGTTTTTAGCAAGTGTTTTATGTTTTCACTTCATGTTTTCATTTCACACAGCCACTGCCTTTTAGTCAAAGATGAAAAGACACCACTAGCCAGGGCCCAACTTCATAGAGCTGCTTAAGCAGAAAATAATTGCTCAACAGTTTTCTGCTAAAGCAGACATGAGCAGCTTACTCTATGATAACAGTAACAAATTTTACATGGGGCATGGTAGTTTGGCTAGTTAGTATGGTAAGCATAGATTTAGTGGAAGGCTTGAGAAAGAATGAGTTCAGATAAAAGCCTTTAATTTCTCATCCCTGTGCAATTCATATGAACGCCCTCACTGATTGATTTGAGTTTCGTTTCTCTACCAATGTTCCACCTTCTTCCTCACTTAATTGAGAGATGATCATGACAATAAGTTTACAGTTCATGACCCCTCTACCCTGCAGTTTCCGACAGGTTCGACTCCCCATGCCTTTTACTAGAGTGAAGGTCAACCCAGTGGGTGTGATGAAACCTGGGTGTGATACAACCTCAACAGGTTTGTCATATGCACTACACACCCTCAAAACAATCCTGTCGATGAAGGACCGTATGGATACATCGGGACCTCACGTCGAGAAAACCTCATTACTTTTTTTGGACATGGAACTAATCCTAACAATGGCTGGAAATAATTTGAGCTGGCAACTCTTTTGATGAAGCTTCCACCCGTGTAGCTTCTGGTTGCACCTCCTTAAGGTTACGATTGCCTCTTTAAAGAGAAAGGGTTAAGTCTAACAGAAGCTGTGTGCTAATACAACCAGCATGGGTGAGAGACTAGAATCATTGCTGACGAAAAAAAGTCTGAAACTAGGATCCAGATCGTCTGCTGAAATAAAGGCATTTCCACCTTGTGGTAACCCCTGGGGTTGATTTCACAAAGATAGTCCTAACTTAGGACTAGTCCTAGGACTCTTTAGGAGTTATTAAAAACTTAACACTAGTCCTAGGTTGGGGCGGGTAACTCGTCCTACTTGAGATAAGACTAATCTAAACTCTTTGTGAAACTCGACCAGTGGTGCTATAGATTCCAATGAGCTTTAGTGAACAGTATTCTCAGCAATAGATACATGTACGATGATGAAAGAGCCTTACGTATTGTTCGCTCCCATCATGCAGATTTGAAAAAGTCTGAATTCAGATAAAAGTTTAGAAATTCTCATCCCTGAGTCAGGCATAAAAATCATTGTTCCAAGTGTAAGATTGTCTCACTGTCTTCTTCCAAGAGAAACTATTTTAACTCATTGTATAAATATACACACGGTATTGATGCATTGCATGGCAAGGTATCAGTGTATTTTGAGTTTGAGGTATCTACTTGCTGTTCAGATTTTTCTTCAGGAGTTTCTGAAAAGAAACTGTCTCGCTCATCAAGTACTAACTTGGGAGGTGTACAAAATCAGCCGGAACTACTACTTTGGCTTTTGGATCGAGGGGACGTTTTGTGTTCGAATTCACTGTTGCTGAGGGAGGTATTAATTAGTCTAAACGTTTCGACAAGCCTTCTCTAAATACGCAAATGGTTCCTCCCTCTTCACCTTCAGGCAACCAAGTGAAACAAGGGCGGCTTAATTTGTTAACTTCTTCTCTAGACAGTCTGCCAGCAGCAATTTATCCCCGAGCATTTTTGTCTGGTCAAAAAAAACACCAGCAACAACAAACGAACAAAAAGGAAAAAGGGGTCACGGCCGAGTTCATTGCAGTGACTCGTAACACTCTAATTGACAGATGAACATCGACTCTTTTGTTTACATCAACTCCCAAGAGGAAATCTTCATCTTTAGTCGTCAATCTAGCACCCAGACTTCTTCCCTTGGCCACCAGTGGCTTTTTCAAGGAGCGCTAGAGGGAGCTGCTGTGTATTACTCACTCCAGATCTCTTAATCATCCCCGGGGCAGGAAGTCGGGAATTTTGCGACATCGTAGACTAGGAAACTTGGGCTTTGGCAGACCCTCCCCGGCATCGTGAGAGGGCTGAAGCCACTCACCACGACTAGTCAGACATGCGATAGGTCATGGGTAAATAGCGATGTACTTTGCCAGAGCGAGAAAAGAATCACGAGTCTGCCTAGTTCGTTAGATCTGTATCTGTCTGTTGTTAAAGACAACTGACGTGAGACTAAACGACCCTTTCATAGTCACTCACTCGTCATAATATTGTCATAGTCATCCACATTAACTTTCCTTGTTTGTATTGCTTATAGGACAAAGTTAACATCCTGTTTAGTTGTCGCAGTAAATCCTTCTTAAATACGCAGTGCTAGAGTGGCTTTAGTTTAGAGTGACCTTTTTTAAGGTCAAAGCTTGATGTTGTATCTCGAAAACCAAAACCCCTTGTGATGACACAATTCGTATCTTGAGCGATCAGATTGGGCAAAACTTTTTATGTGTTTGTTTTAAAAGCGATAATCGACAGTATTTATTGATTATACTTACTTTAAATCTGATGGTTTTCAGGAAATGTATATTGAAACTACTTCTGTCAAGTTTGGGGTGTTTTTTTAAAGGATGAATTTTTTTGTAGATACAAGGTAAGTATAAACTATCCATAGCTTTAAGTCTTAAAGTCTTATCTTAGATGAAGGTAAAAGCTAAAAAACTACAAAATTAATAGTAATTTAGTAGTAGTTTAATAGTAAACCAAGTTTTGGTTTCAAGAACATTTTTTGCGCCGAGTTTTCAATTTTGGATCAGATCACAATAATCATCCAGACAGCGCAATACACAGTTCAGATGCTAAAATGAAAACCATACTTCACAAAAATGCTTTGTAACCGAAAAGTTAATGACGCCTAACCAGCTTAAGCTTGACCGTGACAGGCAATGATATCTTGCAGCGTTACTTGGACAACTTAAAAGCCAAGTTGCTTGGTGTCCGTCGACCATTTACAAATGTAATGGCCCAGGATGACTGGATGTCTGAGTTCATTTCCTAGAGCCTGTTCTCGACTGGCACAACAGAAAATCTCATGACAGATCTGTTTTATCGGCCGTCTCTTCAAAATGTTCATGTCTGGAAAATGACACATGGTATAAAATATCAAAACTGACCATAAATAATCTCTTCATACCCAAATCCTTGGAAGGTTAAACATCCGTAGGAAGATTAGGCCTAGTGTCAGAACTGAAATGCAGTTGGTTAGAGTCCTTTAACAAAATCGTTTCCTTTTGCATGGCGAAGCGCAAACCAAAATTTACAAAATATCATTTTGGTCTTACTTTACTCATACACCGATGTGTGTAAGCACTGTTAAACTCAGTACTTTTCCTGTGTTTTGTGAACTCAGTTGGAATTCGAACCCCAAACCATTGTCATTCTAGAGTAGATGTCTTACTAACTAGACCACCGAGATTGCCTGGTAGCTTTCATGTTTAAAAAAAAAAAAAAAAACGAGGAATTCCGCGGAAACGCGGAAGAGTTGCAAGCCTGTAGAGTCGGTTCAAATCCTACATTATCTTAGTAGTGGGTACCACAATGATTTAAAAGATGTTAAATTTGCATGGGCGATAAAGAATATTTTTTGACCTATCAATAAAAAGAATTTTATGCTCAAATTTAAAACGGTTGTTTGTGATTTTGTACCTTTGATCCTGGTAGTCCTGAAACTCCTTGAGGTCCTTCTGGGCCAGTCCCTGGGACTCCTGCATCACCCATGTCTCCCTGTTGGGTTATAGATCAAACATATCAATTATTACAACCACTCCCAGCTGAATTACTTAATTGATTGAAAGGCAGTTGACACTATTGGTAATTACTCAAAATAATTATTATCATAAAACCTTACTTGGTAACGAGTAATGTGGAGAGGTTGATAGTATGAAACTTTGTGAGAAACGGCTCTCTCTGAAGTAACCTAGTTTTCGAGAAAGAAGTAATTTTCCACGAATTTGATTTCAAGACCTCAGAATTAGATTTTGAGGTCTCGAAATCAAGCATCTGAAAGCACACAACTTCGTGTGACAAGGGTGTTTTTTCTTTCATAGTTATCTTGCAACTTCGATGACCAGTTGAGCCCAAATTTTCACAGGCTTGTTATTTTAGGCTACGCATATGTTGATACACACAAAGCGAGAAGACTGGTCATTGACAATTACCAAAAGCGTCCAGTGTCTTTAATAATATAATAATATAGAACAATTTATAAAGCGCAAAACAATAGCAGAAAGATTCCGCCTCAAGGTGCTAGAATAGAACAAAATAAAAGTCTGCACCAGACAAATTTATACAAAGCAAAGTATTACTCAGAGAAATAGTTCAAGCAACTACTAGATAATACAGAAAATTTACACAAAGTTACAACAATGTAAAACAACCAGTTTAAAAAAAAGATAAGACTTACAAAAGTTAAAAACAATGTCCCAAATACTGTCAAAAATACTGTTAATAACAATTTCGCTGTTTTTCCGAGGTCAATCAGAAATCAGACTTAAAGGAACACGTTGCCTTGGATCGGTCGAGTTGGTCTTTGAAAAGCGTTTGAAACCGTTTGTTATAAAATGCATATGGTTAGAAAGATGATGTAAAAGTAGAATACAATAATCTACACAAATATGCCTCGAAATTGCGTGATTTTCTTTTTACCTCGTCCAATAACACGGTCGGCCATTAATGGGAGTCAAAATGTTGACTCCCATAAATGGCCGACCGTGATAGTTCGCGACGTAAAAAGAAAACCGTGCAATTTTGAGTGATACTTGTGTGGATTATTATATTCTACTTTTAAAACATCTTTCTAACCATATACATTTCATAACAAACGGTTTCAAACGCTTTTTATAGACCAACACGTCCGATCCAAGGCAACGTGTTCGTTAAAGTAGGAAATGCCTGTTGCCATTAATTATCAGGAGACGACATTCACCAATAGAAACTTCCATCCAGGGCTTGAATTTTAAACTTGACCACCCCCACAGGCTCGATGCCAGTAGTTTTAGTGTCGGGCCAGTAAACTCATGACTTCACAAGAAGTCCAGCGGTCTTGTGTTTTTTCAATTGAATAATAAAAACCTCACTGTGTAATATATTGAAACAAACAAGAAACATTTTCTCTTCTACTATTTGTCATAGTGCTTGCTCAAATAAAAACAGTATCCGTGTTAACCTGTTCAGGGGTCGATTTCACAAAGAGTTAGGACTAGTCCTAACTTAGGACTAGTCCTAAGAGATACCAAAAACGTACAGCTAGTCCCAAGTTAGGACTAGTAACTCGTCCTAACTCGAGATAAGACTAGTCCTAACTCTTTGTGAAATCCACCCCAGATATCATGAGAACTATTCTGAGCCCCTAACATCTTGAGTAACAAGCCCTTTGATTTTGTGGGTTCCCCCCTAAAAAAAATTAGCCCTGGGCCCAATTTCATGGAGCTGCTTTAGCAGAATTAAAACATCGGTTGAGAATGCTCTGATTAGCAGAAATAAGCAGGATACCAATCACAAACTGTTCATGTGACATAGCAGTTTGGCTGGTAACCTAATTTTCGGTAAACACAATTTTGCTCTGCTTAGCTACTTTTCTTGCTTTAAAGCACCTCTATGAAATTGGGCCCATGATCTTAAAAGTCAACACCCGGACACCCTTCTGGTTACGACTATGGTTGTTTACACACCTTGGTTCCATTGCATCCTGGCATACCCGTCTCACCAATCGGTCCTTCTGGGCCAGGTAACCCAGGCAGACCTGGGTTACCGGGGAATCCTGGTACTCCTTGACTTCCCTGAAAGCAGAAACCATAATCAAAATACAATTAAAATGAGATATAAAGCAGGTGTATCCATCAATGATCGTACCCTTCGTGTTGAAGCTAATTATACAAGTATGCTTTTGTTGTCTTAACATTATTTAATCAATGGCTTCTTGCTCTTAACTGTTTAATTCTTTGCTCTATTTCTACTGAAGTCAATTAAGACGATCCTGCAATGATGTGAAAACCAGTTGAAAACAAAAACTCTGTGTTACCGACAACTATTTTAGATTCTAAAATACATTTTTTTAAACATAGTTCCAATGCTTCTATGCCATTTTAGCCAATGGAAGCAACATCCTGTGAATTTTGTAAAGGCGCGAACAAATAAAATAAATTGAAGTTTATCCAAGTACATACTCGGTATCCTTTGGATCCAACATCACCTGAAGATCCTGTATAACCCTGTCACAAAGAGAAGAACACAAACAAATAATCACTTGTTAAAAAATTTATATTTATACCCGACATTAATGCACACTTTAGATTAACACTACTATAGACACACTATATCTTTGTACCTGTAGTTAAGAACCGCCCATAGACTTTGAATGTACACAATTGCTTGAGGAGCACCCCAGTCTTAACAATTCCCTGTGGAAACTCTTTGTGAATATGAAATTACATGCACACACACACATTTGTCGACCCTGAAAATTACAGACTTCTCTGCTTTCCCACTGTTTGGAAAACTTTTTTTTTTTAGCATCAGCTGCATTGGTTGGTGTATACTAAAGTAAAATGAGAACGCCCTCGCTCAGTCACCCAGATCGTATTTAATAAAATCCTTCTTTGGAATAGGACTTCTCTTTGTTCTCCCGTTAGTCTTAACAATTCCCCTATGGAAACTCTTTGTGAATATGATATTACACGCACACACACACACATTTGTCGACCCCGAAAATTACGGACTTCTCTATTTTCCCACTGTTTGGAATTTATTTTTTTATACAGCATCAGCCTCATTGGTTGCTGTACACCAAAGTAAAATGAGAGCGCCCTCGCTCAAACACCTAGAGCATACTAAACGCCTTCCATTGCAACATGTAGACACCACCCACACACACACACAATAAGCTACTTGTTTTATGTAAGCTTGACTCCATGACCCCTTCCAACCTAACCCCACCCCTAAGGGGTCAGTTAAGAAAGGTCAACTTCATCAGATCTCTAAGTAAATCGTTCTAGGGTGTTATATTCCTGGCAGAAGGGTAGGTTTAAATTCACATAACTGAAAGCTGGAGGGATGGTGCTTCTCCCTGGACCCTGCTGTGATTCCACTGTTTATTTTGTTAACAGATCTCGGTCATGCAGAGGGCACAGACCTACCCAACCAACCAACCCCCTCAAGCTCATAAATGCAGCTGAGAGTAATGTAATTGCATTTGTGTTTAACTTTAACCCATGGTTTCGGTAACTTTACACCCATAATGATACAAGGGTGACACTGCTGGTACCCCATAAGCTGAGGGCGGCAAAAGGCCAAATTTCTCACCAGTCATCCATTTGTGTTAGCCGAATAAATTTTACAGAAACCGGGAATGATCTTTAACATTGGCTATAAATTTTATGCTTAAATCTTTTCGCCCTATTGACAGGTATGTTTTTTAAGGAACAAAAAGTTTTCAATATCAAAAATTGAACTTTGAAACATTCAACTTTGGAACATACACTTGTTCCACTGCAATAATTTCTAATCCTGAGCCACGCCCTTCTAGTTTGAATTGAGGTCAAACTATCATCTAGTAGTTCAGGAGGTAAATTTCAAGGCCGCTTGGCAGTTTATTTTTAAAACTTCATAGGATGAAAAGCCCTACAACAAGACAGATTTAAATCACTGGTAATTCAAGAACTGGCAAATTTATATGAACGAAGCTTCCGGCATGAAAGAAGCTAAAATCTCTCTTGAAAAGCGTTTGGCTCTGAGATTACCCGATTGTTTTACTCAACATTTCAACCAACTGTGCTCAAATTGTCTGTTGAAAAAGATCTCTACCAATTATGGAAATCATTTAACCACTTACTGCTTCTCCTTTCCTGCCCATGGGGCCCTCTGGACCTGGGTAACCTGGTTGTCCAACATGTCCTGGAAGACCATTGTGTCCTCTATTACCCTGGGCAGGAGAAAAAAACAAATATATTTATTACAAATTTCCATCAAATTTATGTCTTGCTTGTGAAAACAATTCTGGTCCAGTTAAAATTAAGTTGAGTAACAAGCCCTGTAGTCTTGTGGATTTTTTCCCCCAGATACGATTAAGGACTTTTATGATAACTATCCGGAATCAAGGTCTAGCCATCAGGTCTTCCCTGCTGAGACAAAGTTTCCTTTGTGTCCACTTATTTTAAAGACTTAAAACCAAGTCTTTTTCACAGCATTGATTGTGTAGGAACCCAGCAAAAATCCTACAAACATTCACAGCAGAGTGGTTCCGAAATGATGATAGTGTTCTAATAAACTTCAAGCCTAATGCTTCACGGAGGCATTGGGGGCCCTTAAAGTTCTCCAGTGGAAATGTACAATTTCCTCATAGGGTGCCCTCTGAAATACCGAGGAGAGACGAAGCATACAGGCCTGAAACTTTGGCAAGCTTCAGCTGATCTTTGATTCCTAATCCATGGTGGAAGTTTCACAGTGTGCACAGCGGGGACCACTGCTACTGGTGTCCCCCTACCCAGATTCTTCTAATTAATCATGGAGTGGGTGATGACCTTTGCCCTTTCCTGGCGTGCATCAAGAAAGTATCAATTTGCTGTGTAAATAATCCAACTCCACCACAATACATGAACTGATCATCTGATCCTGGCCCAATTTCATGGCTCTGCTTACAGTAACCAAAGAATCAGCGCTTCTGGAGGGAATTCTGTGCTACTGCTAACGTCAAGCGTATTTTCACGGGTTAGTGGAGAATTTTGGATTGTGTGCGTGCATACTCCACATTACTAGGCATTCTGCGCATACACAGCTAGCATAGAAATGCTTGCACATAAGCAGAGAATGGTGATCGTAAGCGCAGAATTCAGCAGTAAGCAGAGCCATGAAATTGGGCCCTGATCCTGATTTTGGGGGACTGACTTGTTTAAGGTTGCAGCATATGGAAGGATGACATTTTGTAGCTAGACCAATTGTGGTGAACCCCACCACCAGGGGTCTTAATCCAATTTAGTCCACCAAGGGCACCTGGTCCCCAAAATTTTGGATGGGGCCAATACTGCTGAAGTATTTAGTCCGAGATAAATGTTTGCTGGGCAGCACTGTGTATTTTGTTGGGCGAATTAGTTAGTTCTTAGACTTGACTCAAGTCCCAATCCCGTGCCAGTGTCACAGAAAATAATTGTTTTCCGGGCCCCAACCTGTTCTGCTGCTGCAATAACTACATTTTGACGATGGGGGCGCACTTTTCTTATGTAACTTGACTGCTGGCGCGTTGTGTTTCGGACCTCACACGATCAAGGGACTTGAATCAAGTGTAGTTAGTTCTAGACAGGCCTGCCCAGCACTGCCCACCACCGCTACAACATAACACTGATCTGTGGATGTTTGTATTTTGTGTTGAACAAAAAGTACCCAAACCCTTTAAACACAGTTGTCTTCTTAGAGGAAAAGCTAACAGTTTTGAAACAAAGATGTGAAGTGAAATGTTGTTGTTACTCTCTTTAAGTTTTTCGACTGATGATCACTCTAATTGATTGAAACTATAGGCAATGAACAATTGTGTGTAGCATAGCAGAGCAAAATGCCAGTTGCTACTCAAAAATCTCAATAATATTACCATTCAGTGTGCACACAATTTTGTTCATTTGAAATATTTTGCAATGTAAAAAAGTTCTTGATGAAATTGTTCCCCGTAGGAACAAAATCATCTGCAGTTGTCACTAAACTGTATCGATTAGAGTGAACTTCGGTCCTAAATTCTAGAGAGTAAGTTGACAACAACAAAAACGTATATAAATTCTTGTGGAGCTGCAGGGGCTTTCCATCTACCCTGGATGTGCTCAATTTGACTAGCACTTAACAGGGATAGATCACTTCTTCAGGATATGTTTAATATGACTACCATCTTACAAATACAATACAAAGGAAGTCAATTTGTGGTATAAAGAAAGATGGTGTTTCCACTTCGGGGGGGGGGGGGGCAGACAAATATCCTGAAATACAACCAGGCCAAATTTCATAGTGCTGTTCAAGCAGGAAATATCGCTGAACAATTCTTTGCTTAGCACAAATGAGCAGGATACCAGTCACAATTGGTACATGTGACATGGTATTTTGACCAGTTAATGTATTCTGGTAAGCACAATTATTTTGTGCTTGGCTACTTTTAGTGCTTTTATGTCTATGAAGTTGGACCCAGCCGATGAGTGTCCTTCTTATTGGACTTTTATGATGAGCGGTACACTTGTGTTTTGCAGGTGTTTTTGAGATTTTTATTTGTGACAATCCTTGAAACCTGATGCATGAAGATGGGCCTTCAACATGTGATGATAGAATCCGTCCTTTCTTACAAACTACTTCTTGTCAGCAATCAAGCTGTGCAAGTTACTGAACACAGGTCAGGCAACCCAATAGTGCCAACTGATTGATTGGTTGATCTTAATAACCTCTGCCCAATATTTTGTAAGAAAGGTTTAGTTTGATAGACTGTAGGAGGAATTTTCATGGCTGACGCTGAACATAGTCAGTCAATAAGGATGGTACTCCCATTGAGGACACCCTTGAGATTACTTTTAAAATTCTGAACACATACCGGTTTGGAAGTCCAGATACTCAATAAAAAGGCTCAGTGTTTGTAAGGTGTCTAGTAAACTTTACTCAGGTAAAATTTTCCAGGTAGAACCATGTGTAGTAGGGCTCAAGTTAACACTTGAACGCAGGCTCAAGGCCAGTGAGTTTTAGCATCGGGCCAGTGCCTAAAGTCCAGCAGTTTGTGTTTTTGAATAATCTAGTTACACCTCATTGCAATTTTAGTTTTAACTGATAAATTCAAATGTCCTTCAATATGTGAAGTATTGATAGATCTTCTCTTAATGCATGTTCCAAACTGTATCTAGATAATGTGTTTTTCTAAATTGGTTTCCAGTCTTGTCACACTCTCTGGTCCAGTAAATGTTTTGAGCTACAATCTCTGCACTATTGTGGATTTTCACACTAAATTTGGACATTTTGTAGATCTATTTTGGAGAAGAAAAGAATTGATATGTGAAGACTGGCAGTGTCAGGGCCATCCCTTAAGACCCCCCCCCCCTCCCCCCCGACAATTATTGGTTTGTTGCTGAATATGTGTTATATATCAAGTACTATAGATTTGACTTTTGTACATGATAGGACAGGAACACTTCTAGACTGTCAGACGATTATTATTATTATTATTCCACCACATATGAACTGACCTGCATCAGTAAGAGATAACAACTTTCCCATCAATGAGTTAATACTCAATAACTTTCGAAACAGTTGACATTAGTTTCCATTGATCAGACTGGCCTTGGCTTTTTTTTTCTGGTATATTTTAGGTTGTAGAAATTTGTCTGTTGTTTGTGCGTAGTTGATTAAACTTTCCATCGTTCCTGTTTATCTAACACCATTTACAATGAACCCACTTGACACAGACGCAGACAGAACGTCCTTCGCTCCTCTGTCAAAACATCCAATCAATGGAGCAAGACTTTTGTTTCATTCATTTTCTTGTGTGAATGTAGAACGAGGAGTTATTCCTGGAGTTTGGGATCAGGTATGCAGCACCAATCAGTTTGGCACCTGCCAACCTCAACCTGCACCCACTTAACCACAATAGTCAGAACATTTTATTTTATTTCCAGCAAATGTTGTTATTGGCCTACAAGCCTGGAATTACACACAGGCCATGGCCTCCGTTGCCCAATGGGAAAATTTAAGACGGTCCTTTTTCACAGTATTGCGCGTGCTCTCTGCTCAGACCTATGCGCACAATACTGAGCATGCGCGCGCACGCTCAAGCCGCAAACTAAAGGAACGTTATCTCTGCTGCTGTCACCGTCTCAAAAGTCTCCTATTTCATAGGGGTGCTTAAGCAGTAATGGTGATTAATGATTTTCAGCTTAGCAAACTAAGTAGGGTACCAATACAAAACATTGTACAATGTAGTTTGGCTGGTAACCTTATTCTGGTAAGCATAGTTTTGTTTGTGCTTAGTTGCTGTTCATGCTTAAGCAGCTCTGTAAAATTCTGCCCTGGTCTTGGGATTGGTGCCCCCATTGACTTTAAGATTTTCTAATGGAGGTGCCCTTTGCAAAATGAAAATGGCCTTGCGCTTTCAAAGATGAAATTCCACGCCTGGTTATATGAATAAGAATTGATGCTACGTTTATCAGATTTTGTTTTCCGATAAACTTGGGTACATTCTTCTTATTTTATAAAATCCACCGCTCTCAAAGGCCATTGAATTTAATCCCTTAATGCTTGACAAATATAATTATCTCAAAAAAATATATATATATATCAAAAAATATAGCACGAGGGAGACTGACTGGATACATTTTTTTATGATTTTGGGGTTGAACAAATTGAACTTTGTTCAACCTCCAAATCAAATATAATTATATTTACATTTGTGCAGCATTAATGCAGAATGTTACATCACAGGGAGATAGCAGTTGGGACTCATGTCCCACATCTTAGCCGATTATACCATAGCACTAGATTAACAGAAACGACTCCTAAAGGTTTCTTTGCCAATGTATTTAATGATATGAACGCTGTGATTTCAGGACAGATAACATTCTTTCTAGAGAGCCCAACAGTTAGACAGCCCAAAATGTTTGTGTAGTAATTGGAGGATATGTTACCTTTTCTGAGAATAATAGACCCTTCCCATGAAATATGTGAATTGCACATAGCACGTGCGCAATAACGTTTTGGGTTGCAAAATGAGGGAACATCGCGCTGTTTTGTACACGGCTAATGGGTGCGTGACGCAGACGCGATTGCGCGTCTGCGTAGTGCACAACTCTATGGTGTTTGCCAACCAACAGGGTCTGTATGCATGCGTGAATGTAATAAGCATATTTCATGGGAAGGGTCAATTGGCCAAGGCATGCCAAATTGAAACAAGGTCTTCGGAACCTTAAAACCTTTAAAAGACCTACTGTGCAATCTGGGGTTTCTAAATGGTTTTAATCTTGATGTCTTTTTTTGTGAGTTTGCTCTGAAGTACAGGCTGCAATTTATGCACATCAGCCAGAAAGTTGCGCTCATCAGCCCACAACTTAATACTTTCATGCTTTTAAAGGGGACTCTGTTTTATAAACCTATATTATAAGTTAGTTTGTTAATATTTTAGAATACAAACCTTTTCTCCTTTTGTTCCGTTGCATATACACTTGTCTTTTAGACATCCAACACAGGCCTGTAGATAAAAAAACAGAAGATATGATTATTATTCAATATTTATGACCGATTTAGGCAGTGTTTTGCTTCAAGCGACTTTGGCCAGGTCTTTGGCTGTGGCTTTGACAGTCGGCTGGTAGAGACGGGGCCTTTTCAGTGATCTGGCCAAAACAATGTAGAGTAAAGATCAGGGACCAATTTTATGGCTCTGTTCCGCCCAATTCTGCGCTTGCGACCATGATTCCCCGCTTACGCGCAAGCACTGAACTTCTGCTCTTGCCTCCCTTGAAGCAAGAATGCTTGGTAACGTGGAATATACACGCGCAAAAGCCAAAATCCGCCGCTAACCCGTGAAATACGCTTGCCGTAAACACAGAATTCCCTGCTTCCATAAGCACCCATTCTGTGCTTACAGTAAGCAGAGACATGAAATTTGGCCCAGATCTTCTCTTTTGAGCTTGTTCAACTCATTTTGATTATGGCCGTGTAAAAATAATTCTGGTATAGCCTAGTAAAAATGTTGAGCTTCACAAGCCCTGAAGTCTTGTGGATTTGCCGCCCTAATTCGTAAACTGCAACTGCGGAAGAGGTCAATAGATCTCTACTTAATCTATCAATAGCAATTCATTTATTCACTTTTTCAAGTTCATCGCAGGGGCAAGTGTTTTGAAAACCCCTTACAAGAAAAAAGTATTAATTAACATGTTATCCTCGAAGAAGACTTTAAAACGCCCGGACGAAGAATGGATTGGCTTTGAGTTTGAGGTGACAGTGAGTCAGTCAAATATACATCTTTTCAATGTTGAAATGATTGCTACTTCCTTTTCGATCATCCCATCCTTCCTATGCCCTTCTTATATAGTGAACAACTTGACACCACAGGAGCAACAACCAGATCCTCAAGTCAAGGAGAAATCCTAAGATCATAATCCCCATTTCCACCCTCCTCTTCCTCTGCCACCACCCCGCCCCTTTTCAAATTTCAATATGCCAATTTCAATCACTTGTCTTTCCTAATGACCCCCTGAAAGAATCTAGAAAGAACCACTTGTATCAAGATACAACTCTGTAATAACCCAAAGTCCCTAAATCCCCATCACTGCCCCAGAACATAACATAATCAGGATTAATTATATAAAGGCCTTTGCACTAAAAACAGTTTTGGATTGCTAGAAAACGAAATGGACACCTCATGAGCAACAACTTCACGTCAAGGAGAATTCCTAAGATCATAATCCCCATTTCCGCCCTCCTCTTCCCTCCGCCACCACCCCGCCCGTTTTCCATATGCCAATTTCAATCACACATCTTCCTTAACGACCCCATGGAAGAATCTAACCAATTAGGTATCACAAGGAAAGCTTTGTAGTCTCCGATATCCTTAAATCCCTTAATACCTGCCACTAAACCAGATCCCAAAATGCTCAGGATACATTGTATAAAGGCATTTGCACTAAAAACAGTTTTGGGTCACTTTCAATGCCAATTTCAATCACACATCTTCCCTAATGACCCCTGAAAGAATCTAGAACCACTCGGTTATCAGGAGTGAAACCTCTAGTTATATTCCTAAATCCCTAAATCCCTTAACCCTTGTCACTTAACCTGATCCTAATGTGATCAGGATTGTATAGAGGGCTATGCACTAAAAACATTTTGTTTGGGTTGCTAGAAAACAAAATGAACCATTTTTTTTTTTTTCAAACAAAATTCACCCCAGTCAGGGCGGGTATCTTTGTTCTAAAATCGCCAGACAATTTCTGTTGCTCATACTTTGAATACACCAGATCAGAGACGGGCGAACATGAGAGGGGTTGGTGAGAGGTAGGGTGGGGGAGGGTGGAACCAGACTGCAACCAGCTCTGACCCCTGTTATCACCACCAGATCAGTTTCAGGAAATCTAGTCTGGCCCAGTTTTTTTGGTTCCAGACGATTTGCAATCCCGATTCACTGGAGATGAGTACGGGCCAGTGACTGATAATAATAGTATTGGGTCTAGACAAGCAGAAATCAAAAGACAGTTACATCCTGTGTATTTGAAGCTTGGCCAAGTGTCTATCAGACAGCCCTAAATGAAACATTAGTCGTATAATTAATCTATACCTGGGACTTTTCTTGGTCGTAAAAGGGATCCTTGGTACAAAATGTTGCAGGTGTGCCTCTTGGAAATTTACAGCCGAGGAGTCACAGAAGGGTGGGGCTGATGAATGTTGAATTGGGTAGTTGGAAAAGCCCTTAAGGAACATTTTCAAGACAGTTTTGATCTGGAAAAATTTTTATGAAGGGAAATTAGACTTTCCTGAAACATAAGCTCATAAATTGAATGATTGTAATTTGATCTACAAAATTTAAACCCCCAACATGCTTTCAGTCTGATAAATAACTTTCAATTCTACATGTTGAGTATGGAAGTTTTATCCATTAGACCGTAATAAGATTAGCGATTGTTGAAATAAAAACAATTTAAGTGCTTTGAGACTTCATTGTAATTTTGCGCTATATAAAAACTGTTCAGTTTTATTAATACTAGTATTAATTCTGACACTGTGTTGTATCTTTAAACTTATTTTCTCATTTTGATTCTGGTCTTGCAACAAATTCTGGTCAAGTATAAGTGTTTAAGCTACAAGTCTGCTGAAATTTTGTCCCACAATTCAAACCCTGTTGCCCCACCCCGTCACCAATAGTTGTGTCACCAATAGTTGTTGCTGACACTGACAGTTCAAAAGTTTAACACCATCTCCCCAGTTCTTGACATGGATTTCCACCACTTTTCAATACAAGTAGACCCACCAAAGCTCAGTAATTAAGATCAATTTAGAGCAGTTTCTGGCACAGCAAGGGAACTGTGTTTAGATCAGGTACCCTGGAGAGAGCCCAAATGTGATGTCAGTATGTCACCGGAGAGTCCGAGACAGGGAGAACATTGAACAGGGCCAGCATCTTATAGAGCTCCCAGCTCTGTCTTAAAGAATGTGCCCAGCATCTGTTCAATCTCCTGTGAACATTCCATTCCGCTCATGCATAGGAGGGCATTCGTGGCACAGTTATAGTTTCAACCTGTGTATCATGGAGGTACAGCTTTCTAGGGTGCTCTGTTTTTAGACAGACTTTAAGTTTGCTGCTTATTGAATAAAAATAACCTTTGTGAGAAGGAACAACACCTAAGTTTTAATTAGAATTTAAAATGACCACACTAATTTTTAGTGTAACAGCTCAAGTGTATAAACCAAGAGATACCACACAAAAAATCACCCGTTTTCAAAAAGAATTTGAACATTATATTAATTCATACATGTGTACAAAACAACACAACACGAAAGAAAATTGATTTTCCAACTTCAAAAGGGCATGTCAAACGTGGATGTCTGAAGAAAAAAAAACAGATGGCTAAATACCCGAAAATTCCAGTTGTTCAAACCATCTTACTTTGAGCTGACAACCTGACGCCAGAATAAATGATGAGGTACATCCCTTTGTACGCCCTTTAAATTATAAAAACATTCATGAATGTTTTTGTGGTTGTCGTGTTTAAAGGATTTGGGTACTTTTTCAAAATGTCCATAGATTTACATTAAACTTACAGGGTTTGAAGATACTGATAGTGGAAAGCTTCCCTTCAAATATTACTTAACGAGGTGCTGTAGTTTTTGAGAAATGAGTAAAACGATGTCATGAAAATACGTTTGTAAATGATTAAAATAATTTTCGTCTCATGAGACAAAAATTATTTTCATGACATTGTTTTACTCATTTCCCCAAAACTACAGCAACTCAGCACGTAATATTTTCAGGGAAGCTTTCTACTATCATTATCTTCAAACTGTGTAAGTTTAGTGTAAACCTGTGTTTTTGTCCTACAAAAGTTACATAGACCCTTTAAGTTCAGTGTGGTTTTGGGGTGTTTTTTGTTAACTTATAATGATTTAAGCTATTTTACATGTGAAAATGTTTTTAAAACATTTTGAAAGCAACAGCGGGGAGGCAACTTTCTGCGTGGTTTCTCAAAATCAAAATCAAAAGACAGTTAACAGGTAGGCTACGTCATAATTCATTAAAACACCTTTACTTGGCCTTTATTTTAATTGTGCATGGCAATCCAAATAAGCAACAGTGACTTTGAGACTTCAAAATGTTATTTCCTTGACTTTTACCGCATTTCAGACTGGTGGGAAACTAATACCATTTTAATGGACAATGTAAAGGCCAAGACCTTCGAGGCAAGGTACAATGAGTTAAGACATTGGTGCCAGTTTACAAACAATGTCATGGTCACTTGCTCTCCCATATGGCTATATTATATTTATTTATACAGTCCCACATCTTGCAGGAAATACTGTGTTACAGCGCCAGGAGCGTCACTGAGTGACGGACATGTGCGCTATATAAGAAGCCACAATTATTATTATTATTATTATTATTATTATTTGTCTTTCGGTCATCTGGCTCTCCTAGCTGGGAAACCAGCTACCATTTCTAACCCTGGGTGGGTCCCGAGCCCAGGGAGAGTGTGGCATTATTGCATGATCGCGCCCTTACCAGTAACGATCCCAAAGCAGCAAATCAAGCTTTGCATACCCACATGTCAACCACATGACCCTTAATCTCTTGGGGGCTGTTAGGAAATTGATTGCCAGGTTGTGAAGGTGATGGCAAGTTGGAGAAAAGCTTGCGGAAACCTTGCAAGTTCAACTTTTGAAACTTGCTATTCGTAATTGGCATTGGCAATATCATCTTATTGTTGATGACACTGGGTTCAATTTAACAACAGAGCCTTGTAGAACTTGTATTACCCTCCGGGGGGAAAAGTACTTGTAATCGTGTTTTGTCGTCCTCAAAATGTATTTAACAGGTTCGTTTCCGGGAAACTGAATAACAAACTCAATTAAAATACGTCTCTCTCATGTCCCATCTGTGATATTGCTCAGTCACGATAGTTGACTTTTAAAATGTCTAGGGGTCAAAAAATAACTTGAGAAGCTGATGAAAAGACCATGAAAAGAATGCAAGTAAATCTGTATTTGGGCAAAGGGACTCTTCCTAGCTTGTTTCCTTGACACATTACAGCATTGGGGAAAAAGTGGTCACAAAAATGTTCAAATATGGGGAAGACTTAGACCCAGTAACTGGGGCGCTGTACTCCTTTTTGACAGAGAATGTCAAAATTTCGAAAAAAGGAGTACAGCGCAGCGCCCCAGTTACTGGGTCTAGGGAAGACTCACATGGTCTATTGTTATAAATCTACTCAGCAAAAAGAAAATAACAAAATTGAAGGAAAACTTTCTGTATTCTACCTCCACTTTTCCACTCATTTTTACAAAAGAAGTATCTCATTTGAAGAAAATATATTTAAAAACAATGAGAAAGTGGTGGCTGGATACAAAAACTTTTGCAAATTCAAACCTAGTTTTGAATCCAAGTAAAAGTTGATTACTTTGAAGAATAGTTAATACGTACAATTAATTAGACACCATAGCAGAAGAAATAATCTAAACATTTGCTTCTCTGCCGATAACAAAAAAAGACTACGAGAGAATAAGAGATAAATGTCCTTTGTTAAGGTCCTTGCTCTGTGGTTAAATTGTTGTTGATTCAACTTCAACAACTACTACTTTCTAATTTAACAATGTGGGAGTGGCCACCCCCTCAAGCCAATTAGTTTTAGTTTACAAACTACAAGTTTACAACAATACAAGAAGTGCCATAGAACCCACAATATATACACAACCCAGATTCCCATACAATACGTATTGACACAACCCATTGTTGGCAGTTTAACTTTGAAATATCTCCCATTGATAACCACTTCACTTGGCTTTGTTACCAATTCTTTGAAGCATGCGAAAGAAAACATGGAGGACAAACTGCCATTGACAACTAACAACAGGTTCACCCGCCCGTAAATGAAGCGACTTCTGCTGACTTTGTCAAGTCCACACCATCAAGACCGTGTTACAGCGCGGGCGTGTGAATGCTTCTCAGGCATTCAGGGATCGTCTCAAAAAATCAACACTGGACGGAAATTCACACAGTGAGACAGCACGACTCCCAATCACAAATGCACAGGACTTTATGAATTTACTCGATGAAAATGTCATTTTGAAACGGGCTTTGTTCGATATTTAGGTGTATATGGGTTGAATAACTGTTAAGATGGGAAGGGGTTAGCTTGGGGATTTTCAAAATATAAAAATAAAGAAGGAATGTTAACTTACCGCGTCGGCCCACTGTGCCCAGACGAAAACGACCAAAAGGCAGCATACCAACACATGCCTTTCGATAACTTCCCGATACTTCATCTTTTAAAAATAAATTAGAAAAAAAAACTATAAAAATTAAAAGTTCGTTGTCACAGAGACACGGAGTATGAGCTCCTCTCCCCGTCTACACAGCTGGCTTGAACGACACTCTGCTTCCAGTTGGGGAGAAAATCGGGCTTGATTTCGGGGTGAAATCTCAGCTTCTACGAGCCATTCTGCCGTGGAAACGAACCACGAACAAGCTGCAGTGCACCAGATAAAAAGCTGAGAATTGTTACTTGGGCCGCATCACACCCAACTCGTCAAACGCGCGCAGCAATTCGGTGTCGGAACTACATGCAGATTGTCAATGCTTTAAAATTCAAGAAGGTGTTTCAAAAATATAGAAATAAGTTTGTAGCTGGTGATATTTCTGATCAGCTTTTTTCGTTTATCACTGTCGAAATGCTATTTTTTGTTGTGAAATACACAATAGAAGGGTGCACTATTTATGTAGTGCGTAACGTTTTTAAATTTTCTGGCTGTGCTCAAGAAAATTTGCATATATAATTTAATGAAATAGGAGGCCACCATCGAAACCTGTTTGACGATTTGAGCAAAGTTTATCGGCAGTGGGTTGGGAGAATTTAAAAAGTGATCAACGCTTTAAACGACCGACGTTGACCTGATGGTGGGGGTTATGTATAATGATAAATCAGAGCTGGTAGGATAAGGTTTATATATAGTTTCGAAACTATGGACATATAGAACAAATTTTATTATGAACATCTGCTGCGGGTGCTAATGCAGTTTAAATATGTGCAGTGTAACTCCAGTGTCCAGTGTGTTGATCTACTGTCTGTGCATTCAACAAAGGGCAGAGTGCTAATTATGATTTCAATCAAAAGTGTGTTGCGAGTTCGGTTTCTCAGGGTTTTTTATGTCCAAAAATACAATATTTGGGTGTGGAGGTCTTTTTTGGTCCACTATTTCTTTCATTCAATGTAGGCCCAGAACAATCCTATGTGTTTGGGAATTATTGTAGGCTCCCTAAGGTGGTTATTTCAAAATTGAATAAAATTAAACTAAGTATGAATAAACATTTGCAAAAATGTTCTAATAATTTATAAATAACTCCACATTATTTTTAAAGGGATGAAAACAGTTGTTTGGATGTGTGAACTGAACACAACAAAACCTCTGCTATAAAGACAACCAAAGTTCGAAAGCTATGGTTTACGAAACAGATGTGTTTTGAGATGTGTCTTAAATTGAGAACAATGTGCATTGCAATGAGCAAGGACCAGCCATCGTCTACTGCGAGCCTATCCACTTCGCACTTCAGTAAACGGGATTTGTTTGTCAATGAACTAAAATCACGGAGGTAGGAATATGCTTAATCAAGTAGCCTTATCAATCTGGGGTGGGAATGATAACGCCGGATTTCCCACTATTCTATTCTCACACCACTTGCTGTTTATCTTTTATAGATGACGTAACAAATTTGTTTATCGGTAATTTTGATAAACAATGCCGCAGCTCATCCAGTAAGTCAATGAACCGGTGGCCCTTGCTCTCTGCATGGTCTGTGCATATTTTTTTTATAAGGACCAGATGATGCAAAATACCAACGACATACCATCACATCATTTTGCCATGTAGCAACCTTAAATTAATACTAACGTCAATGCAAAAATGTACACACAAATTCTGCGTCCACATCATTAGTCACCAAAATATAGTTGTTGTTTTATAAGTATTTGGTATTCAACTAAAATGGATGAAGATACGATTACATTTGGAGAGAGGGGAGCAAGTCTTTAAGGCAGTGGACACTATTGGTAATTACTCAAAATAATTATTAGCACAAAACCTTCCTTGGTAACTTGTAATGGGGAGAGGTTGATGGTATAAAACATTGTGGGAAACGGCTCCCTCTGAAGTGCCATAGTTTTCGAGTAAGAAGTAAATTTCAAGACCTCAAGTTTAGAACTTGGGGTCTCGAAATCAACCATCTAAACGCACACAACTTCGTGTGACAAGGGTGTTTTTTCTTTCATTATTATCTCGCAAGTTCGACCACCAATTGAGCTCAAATTTTCACAGGTTTGTTATTTTATGCATATGATGAGATGTTCTTTCTCAAAACCTATGTTACTTCAGAGGGAGACTGTTTTTCACGATGTTTTATACTATCAACAGCTCTCCATTACTCGTTACCAAGTAAGGTTTTATGCTAATAATTCTTGTGAGTAATTACCAATAGTGTCCAGTGCCTGTATTCAACTGAAAAATTGAGGAAAATACGTCTTCATTTGGAGAGGGGCGGGGGGGGGGGGGCAAGTCTTTAGACCATGGGAGTGGGATATGACTCAAATACATTTCAATTCAACCAGTTCAGAAGTGGGTTACTTTTCTACTTCTTTTTCTTTTCTCCCAAAAATTGTCTAGGGTGTCTCGTGGGTTAGCGTCTGCGGTTATTTTAAGAAAACATACCCGGTACGTCCAGTCAAAACCCTTCGACCCCTGATCTAGTTCGTGTAAGACTAGTCTGGTCTTACACGAGTCTGGTTGACTCACATTCAAACAAAATCAGATTTTAAATGGGGCGGGAAACCATAGGGGGGTTGCAATGTTTCCTGTATCCAGTAACAGTAATGGATTATATTGTACAAACAGGAACCAGACTATTTGTCCTTCCAGTCTGAGTTTGATTAAATTGATTTGAAAGGGAGAAAATCAACATAGCCGTATTAACTTAAGGTGTATTGAAACCGGAAGCACCTTATATTTCAATTTTCAAAGCTACTGAATGCTTGGTTTCTGTTCAGCCGGAGCCAAAGAGATAAAGAACGGGCTGTTAAAATCTAAAAACCCAAATCTAACGCACATTTCAAAATTGATTGAATGCTATAAAAAAATGAGTGACCGCCAACTAATAATTTATCACTTGGGAATCATTTTCTAGCCAGCTCGCCCACGCATAATACCACTAGACATGATCTCTTCTTACGCACGAAACCCATCAAGGCTAAAACAGAAACGATCCCATGACGGATTTTATAGAAACTGAAACAAACGGTCTGATCTTACCGCTCTAAGATCTTTCGTATCGAATACAACAAACCACCAATAAGTGACTGTGCCAATGAGTGACTCCATACACCCGTGTGCCACTAAATTGCCAAAGCAAAGAAATTTTACTTTTATCACCAGAAATTGACCCAAAACCGTTTGCAGAAAAATGTGCCTAATTAGCCATTAAGGCACTGGACACTATTGGTAATTACTCAAACTAATTGTTAGCATTTAGACTTAATTGGTAGCTCAGCTGAGGTATCGAGTTCAAGCATCTGAAAGCACACAACTTATATACGACAAGGATGTTTTTCTTCTCGCAACTTAGACGACCAATTGAGTTCAAATTTCCCCAGGTTTTGTTAATGCATATGTTGAGATACACCAAGTGAAGCCTGGTCTTCGACAATAATACCAAAGGTACACGTCCAGTGCCTTTAAACTATAAATTACTTCAAAGAGTGTAGTAGATTCTATAAAATTTGGTTGATGATATCAACAGCTTGCTAGTGTTCTTTAACAATTAAGTTTTAATAATCATACATTTTTAATGTAATTACCAGAAGTACACTCTGCCTTTAAAGGCACTGGACAATATTGGTAATTACTCAAAATAATTGTTAGCATGAAAATTTACTTGGAAATAATGGGGAGCTGTTGATAGTATAAAACATTGTGAGAAACGGCTCCCTCTGAAGTAGTATTAAAAAAAGAAGTCATTTTCCAAGAATTTGATTTCGAGACCTCAGAATAAGATTTTGAGGTCCCGAATTCAAGAATCTGAAAGCACACAACTTCGTGTGACAACGGTGTTTTTCTTCCATTATTATCTCGCAACTTCGACGACCAGTTGAGTTCAAATTTTCACAGGTTGTTATTTTGTTCATAAGTTGAGATACACCAAGTGAGAGACAAATATACCAAACGTGTCCAGTACCTTTAAACCTCACATTACTTCAAAGTTGTATAATATCAACAGATCGCTAGTAATCTTTACCAGTCAAGTTTTTATGAACATCAATTTTTTGAGTAATTACCAAAGGTATACAACCTGCCTTTATCCCATCTTCAATTCGTGATTGCTCATCAGAGGTGAAATCATGGGCGTGGTACACAAAATAAAGCGTCTGAATCAAGGGGGCTTATACTGTATAATTGACCTCATTCGGAAATTGAAAGTGGGACATAATCCTTGTCTAATGTTCATAGAACAGGGGCCCAGACTTTTCAAGATTTTCAATCCCACCGCATGTCTACTACGTGTGTATGGACTGGCTTTGCTTTTTAAAGGAAGTATGTGTGATTTTTAATTGGTCTGGACAGGGTTTGTTTTGTCATTATTGTAGACAGAGAAGGTGGGAAAACACAGAATTGCCGCCATTTCCCAGTAACTCACAAATTAAAAGCACGAGACAGATTTTATAATTGTCAAAGACCAGTATTCTCACTTAGTGTCCTTACTCTATGGTGTATCCCGACACTCATAGTGAGTTAAATAACAAATCTGTGAACATTTTGACTCAATTGGTCATTGAAGTTACAAGAGAATAATGAAAGAAACACCATTATTTTATGCACAAAATATTTGAGTGCTTTCAGATGCCTAAAAGAGACTTCAAGCCTGGATTGAGAAATGAACTCTTTCGCAAAAACTACGCTACTTCAGAGGGAGCCTTTTTTTACAATATTTTATACTCAGCAGCTCTCCATTGCTCTTTATCAATAAAGTTTTTATGCTAACAATTATTTTGAGTAGTTACCAAGCGTCTTTAAAATGGATAATACATCTTAATATGTTGAGGAGTAAACTCATTATCCCATCCTCTCCTCTTTAATAAATGAAGTTGTAGACATTTTGACAAGAGAGCGAACCGATGGAAGTTGGGTACTCGATTCTTGGTAGGCCTACGCCCCGGTGACGCCCTGAGAGCCGGGGATGACACACCTTGGAATTTTTCCCGTCTCGGAATATTGTCAAAACGAGGACCTAATTATTGACTACGTTGAATTGTTGATGATGTCTGATCACGGGTTGTAAACTGTCTGATCTACATCGCAGCAAGCTTTGTGGAGATAACTTGTTCATGATGACAGCCTCTCACCCATCACCTATAAGCTTACCGTTACCCCCGTTTAGTTTCTAAGGGGCAGGGTTTCTTCCTTCCTTATGTTTTCCGGGAATACAGTCTAGAAATGAGGGCACTTTACAGCTGATGACTTTTTGAGGTTAAACGAAGGCCCTGCACAATTTTGTGTGTGAATTTAAAATGTAGACCAAAGTTTAATGCTCCTTTACCGATGTTGTTGTTCTTACACAAACCACGGCAGCCATTGTGATACAAGCTTGGAATTTGGAAGATAGTCAAAGTATGTCATGAGAAAGATATTTGGCTATGGGGCCTTCTCAGATGTGACCTTTGACAAATAATCGGTAGTTCAGTAAGCAATGGCAGCCATTTTGAAAATGTTGAAACTTGCTTGTTATGCCCTTCTTTAAAAAATCAAATAAAAAAAGGAAGGCACAATTTGTTTTACATTTGCGCTGTTTCAGAACATTGGGTTCTGGTCTTTGCGAGATCGAAATTAATTGTTTTACTCCAATATTCCCGAAAACTACACAATTTTTAAGGCAAAACAATAATTAAGGTTGAGTTTTCCATCATGACTTTCATTTTACAAAAGCTGCGAAGCTGTGAAGACATCTTTAAAGGCAGTGGACACTATTGGTAATTACTCAAAATAATTACAGTGTATAGCAAAACAATTACTTGGTAACAAGTAATGGGGAGAGGTTGCAAGTATAAACATTGTGAGAAACGACTCCCTCTTAATTTGAGTATAGTTTTCGAGAAAGAAGTAATTTTTCCACAAATTTGATTTCGAGACCTCAGATTTAGAATTTGAGGTCTCGAAATCAAGCATCTGAACACAACTTCGTGTGACAAGGGTGATTTTTCTTTCATTATTATCTCGCAACTTCGATGACCGATTGAGTGCAAGTTTTCACAGGTTTGTTATTTTATGCATATGTTGAGATACAGCAAGTGGGAAGACTGTTATTGACAATTACCGATAGTGTCCAGTGTCTTTAAAACAAAAAAAATTCACGAATGTTGTGCATCCTTGAGTTTAGATATAATGTTACAACATATTCTGTGCATCCCAATGGTCTCATCTTTGATCAATGGTCTCACCAAGGTTTTCTCTACATAACTATTTGTCCAGGCTTCCACTGAAGTATTCCAATATTCTTGATGACCACCAAGGGTCCACAGCTGACCTAATTATTTTAATAAGACGTCTAGTCTTGTTAATCTATGCCACATTTATTTTTTGATAAGACTATTTTCACATGTGTTTTCCTCGGGGCCGTTATTCTAAAAACCGAATACCTGCAGTATCAAACACAGACCAAATATACGGTGACATTCTTTGACGGTAACCCTTACATATATGTATTTCTTAAAAGGTTACATTTCGTGCACTGTGTTCGCGCTACGATTTGGGAACACTGACCTTTTTTTTTACCGGTTTGTTCGTTTAATCCTGTATAAATGTACATGTACACAATAAAACCATAATAAAACTAACATGAGACAATATCCTGTCAATTGTTTTATGAGATTCCACCGAAAATCCGGAGCGTATTTATATGTCGATGCAGGAAGAATTATCCACTGCCATTAATGTTAAGAGTGATTTACAAGCATATACCCTCCATATATCCCTGAGCTAAAAATTTATGTGCGGACGAAACCGCTCCGGTTTTTCGGCGATATCTGGCGACCACCTTTTGAAAATAAATGTTCACAGGTTTGTTATACATATTTACATTTATAGGAACACAATCGAACGGAAAGGCATATACTTTGCATTTAAATAACACAACAAAAAAAATGATAGGGATAGAATGTAAACACTGGCTCTGAGAAGATTAAAAATGATCCATTACAATCAATTTGAATTATTGTGGGTTCGAATCCTACCCGAGTATTATGTCTGTGATGTTTTTTTCCACAGAACTCGCGAAAGTACTGAGTATACAGTGCTCATCGGTAAACCAAAGTTAATATTCTTTATCCCCGATGCAGTTTTTCATCATTTGTTTTATATTTTTTAAATAGCCGATGATAAATTATTCGGAGTTTCTGCACCCTACATGCTGACTAATCTTATGATTAAGATAATGTTTACAATGTAAATAGTCGTACAGGGGGGCTGCACCACAGGTAATTTTGTAAACCGCATTTTATACACATCTAAACTATATTAAAAAATTGTTAACCACACACCCTGCGGATACCAAACTCCAGCAGCGACATGTAAACGCAGTTGACAGCTTGATCGAGGTGAATAAAAAGCCTATGAAAGTAGACTTGTGACAAGTCTTTCAATGCATCTCTCATGCGACTCTCGCGATATTGCTGCTGTTTTCGCAACGGCTGCTCCTAAAGCAATATAAGCCCTTTTCGAAACCACGGCTTCGGCCCCGCGGTTGTTTTGACAATTGCGCGTGCGTTGCGTACGGGTGCTCAGGGCTTCAAACGAGAGAACGGAGCCTGAAGCCGAACCCAAAGCCGTGGATTCGAAAAGGGCCATTGTCGTCTCGAGTGAAAGCGTTACAATGTTAGGCTACTGTCGAGTCATCGACTTGTACACAAGTCTACCGCACCTTGACAGCTCCTTTCCCCTCGTCTTTTTTTAAACAGCCATCACCTGGAGTAACCTTTTATACCAAAATCCGATTTACCACATTGTTTAGATCTTTTAGACCTTTTAACACACACGATGTTCACTTGTTGTACTACAATTTTTGACTTTACATATAACACTGGAATAATTTTGCAACATAATATTATTTGCTTGGTTTCATTTTTAGGTCATTATGTATGACACAAAACATAATTATGTTCAACAAGGTTTGACTGATGTGATGATCGGACATTTTGTCGCACCACAAGTCGGACCATAGTCGGACATAAGCCTTGGTCTAAGTTGGAAAAAAATGCACACGGTGACCATTCGTCGACTAGAGACACAAGATTAAGAACCAGAGAGGTAGGATTAAGTCAACTAAGTGGTCCGTGCAAACTTGGGCCGTGATTTGAAAATGGCTAACAAAACATCACGTGTACAAAAATTACATTCAAATTACTTCGTGACTGTACATGTGTAGCGCCATCTTGTTTCGCTGCCTGATGATCGGACGTTGGTCTACGTCGGAAAAAGTTGCGCAACGCTCGTTCATCCGTTTTTTGGGGGCACACAAAATGGTCCTTACTCGATAACAAATCAACTTTCCTCAAGAGAATTTCTCTTCGATTGCGGACATCCACCCACGAATCATAACAAGACAACCCAAACAAACCCGATGACATCACTCCCAAAAGATGTCCTTATGGTGTAAACACTATGAATTAAACCGCAGACTTGCATCGTCACAAGATGTATAATTATCTGGAGTGCTGGTGTTCTTGAAATTGCGGTTAGAACTGTTCACCTTCACCCCCTGCCAAGCAAATCCACCCTTTATAAATCACTTCCGTCTGTAACACAAACAAGGCAAAAATAACAATAAACATACAAATTGTCACCCGTTAAATCGTTAATTAAAGACACAAAAACAAATTGTTGACTTGTTCAGTCCGACGGCTTTCAAAAGACCTGATTATTCTTGACTGTGATTGACTTGATTTCACAAATTTTTTGCCGCTCTATGAATTGGGCCTAAATCAAGCCAGCGCAGTGCCTGTTTCGTCGTATTTATGTATTGTTTCCACAACACAAATTTTGTGGCGGTAAAATTTATATCCGTGTCATAATTCACCTGAACTCCTTTTAAAAATTGGGTCTTTTGATGGTTTACCCCCTGGACCTGTGAGTGTTTCTATAGTGGCTTGGACGAATGTCAGCCACTGTACATGTTCGTGCGTGTGCTGACATCAGTTTCTCGAACATTCGTTTTGTAAATAATTATTGTTGGAAAATAACCAGAGAATGTTCCGGATTTGCGATCCCCGAAGGCGTTTGACACAGGGGCACGATCTGAACTCTGACAAACACCATTTTTGACTTGTATGGTTATCTTCCTTTAAAGGCACTGGACATTGTTTGGATTACTCAAAATAATTGCATTACAAATTACTTGGTAACGAGCAATTGATGGTATAAAACATTGTGAGGAATAGCTCCCTTTGAAGTCAAGTAGTTTTGAAAAAGAGGTCATTTCTTACTAAAATGTTCAAAGGGTTAAGTCTTTAAATAGGTCCTTACGCATCTGAACGCACAATTCATTTGTGCAACAAGGGTGGTTCTTCAGTTCTTTAATTATTCTCTTGCAACTTCGATGACCAATTGAGTCAAAATTTTCACAGATTTGTGACCGCATGCATAATGTTGGGATACACCAAGCGATAAAACTGGTCTCTGGCAATTACCCGGGTTGCCCAGTGCCTTTACAGGGGTTTGAATTAAACAAAAAAATTAAATCCCATCAATTTGAAAAAGGTTGGAATATAAAATGCAACACCGTAAACTTGATCCTGTCCCAATTTTAAAATAGATAATTAGCAAAGGTCAACCAAAGAGCAACATAGAAACCAAAACGTTGTCCATGAGACAAAACAAGTCTAGGCCGTTCTGTTGGTCATTATTATTGTTGTCTTCTTTTGCCCTGCGAAACTGGTGTTCATTCTTCAAGAATGTTCCTTTTCCCACAAGACTCGTGAACTTAAACCGAAACTGGATTACCCCGCGGCATTGCGATCACACACAAGCAAAACACCCAACCCCTCGAGTTTGATCAAAATATAATTCTCCCAACCTCACCGGGCACTTGCTCCGCCCACTTTTCCTCATTTTTGTCACAATCGTCTGCTACCGCTCAGTTGGCCCGACCGAGTGAATTGCCAACTCGTTTCCCACAAGAACCTACCGCTCGTCTGGGCAAATAATTCTTACAGAATTTGTCCATTTCAAGAGCCGAAATCTCCGGTTCTTGCTCTGAGAGGGGAAAGGGGTTTTTGCTCAGGATTTGACTCGGGCAGAAGCTGAACATTTTCCATGTTGCGGCGAATTTCGTGACGAGTACATGTAGGCCAAAGTCAAGACAATCTCGAGTCGCCGTTTTGCGTGAATATACGGCATAAAGACTGATGAAGTTTGAAACATTTTCCTCGTTTGGCTGCCGTTTTAGCCCTCACAGAACTACCCCTGGAGGTTTTTCTCTCGCTATGTGGAGGTGGTAAGTTATATTCATTTGTTTTACATAAAGTTTATTGTATGTTGTCGAAGTTTTCACCTTTTAAAAATGTGTAGAATTTAACCCACCATTGGGGTTTGTAAACGCGGCGAGGTCTTTACACGCCGAACACATGGGTGTAAGGGACCGCCTCAAAACGTGTACGGCTCATGGGTCGAATAGTGAGTGGGCACGGCACCAATGCATTTAAAATTACCTAGTCCTAGTGTTACATACATGTGGTGGGGTGAATTTCCTATTCGAAAAATGCTTTTTTATTCTCAAATTAGATTGATATGAATAATGCTGTTATTTGTGTACTCTCTGTGTTAATTTAACTGTGGTGCAAGCTTACGAAACAAAAAGAAGTGACATTGGAAAGTTTAAAAAAACTAAAAGAGTGACCACCCAAAATGTGTCCTACATGAACTTAAATGCTTTTACAAAGCTGAACTACAGTTTTCCTTGAACTTGTGTGTTTGTTTGTTTGTTGTTTGTTATTTGTTGTTTGTTGTTTTGTTTGTTTGTTGTTTTGTTTTGTTTTGTTTATTTATCTGTTTTTTCTGGTATTGTTTCACAAAAATACATACCAATAAGGTGGTAGGCTATATTCCTGACATGTTTGCACATTAAAATCTTGCTTTGTATAGAGAATGGATTATTACCAGCCGAAATCTTATATCATCTCCATTGCTCGTGGCAGGTTATCTGCTAAAATTTGCTTCGGAATTAAAACTTGTTTGCAAGATTTCTACTAATAATTGGTAAAAAACTTTTTAAAGTTGGGCCACGCCTTCATTCCGAACAATAACTTGTGAATTTTGTTTTCAGGGGTGTGATAACTGTTCTACTATCGCTTGCTGTAGGAACAAGTTTAGCCCAAAAGGTAAGTTAATCGCATTTTCTCATTTGGAAAATACGTACTTTTCACATTGTGATACTGTTCATCTATGATTGATTGAATAACCATGAAAAATATGAAAGTTTTTCCGAAAGAGAACTGAAACTACTTCATAATATAAGGAAGAGACTTTGCAGGCCTTTGACTCCTTGTCCCGCCATCAGAGACAAGTTAAAAGTATTTTATTCAAGTTTGTAACTGTTAAGTCCTCTACAATCCCAAATCTTGAATTCTTCCTCCTACCTCAAAGCTCACTCATCTGATAGAGGTGGAGGTGGAATTTGTGAATTTTCTCCCTCCCATGCTGTAACAATCTCCGCAGTAATTCAACACCTTTACTGTAGGACTCTGATTAGGATGGTATGACAACCCAATTGAAGAATAATCTGTTTAACCGTGCCAACAGAATGAACAACTTTATAATGGGGGTTTTGAAAGGGTTGGGTTGGTAAGTCCTGCCTTTCTCTATGGTAACGGAGTCAGGAGTAAGGCTGGAAACTCATGTTTGTCATGCGTTGTGCATAATGCGTTGTGCAAACCTTTACACCGAAATACACATCAGGCAACGCACACAGATATCGCAGTACGTAATACAGGAATGATGTATGTAACTTGGCGTGTTTATTTACTACACATTTACACACTTCGCAGGATGGATTGAAGAATCTCAAGGCTAATGTATAATGATAGACCAAGGTTCGCTTTCACAAAGCACTAAAACTCATTTTAAGTTAAATTTTCAGTAATACCATAGTAATTGGAATGGTGACATCACACTTTTATCAGCTGCTCAATTGATTTACAGTTAATATCAATCTTTAGGTCTTTGTGAAATCGATCCCAGATTTGGACTCTCATAAATCACGGATATAATGTAAACCTATACTCAATTGCTGTGGTAAATGCTGTGGGTCTTGTAACCATGGTTTGTACATGTGAAGGCCTACTTCTCTTAAATTGAAATGGAGATTGAATGAGAACACCACCCTTTGCATGGGGCCATACATACCAACAATCTTACCCAGTGCATGCCTAGCTCGCCCACTGTTGTTTGTACCATAGAGATACTCTTTGTTTGTACTGGGTGGATAGTGAAACTATGATTTATTTAGGTTGGGACACCACCTGGTCAGAACACCTTAGGAGTTTATGGTTTTAAGCCACTCTTGTGCATGTTTGAAACCACAGCTCCACAGACCCTCAAGACAAAGTCAAACAAACAAATCATATTTATCCTCATGTAGCTTTTCTTTGGCTAGACAACTGTTTTCTTCTTTTTGATACCAAAGGGTTGGGGGAAATGACTCATTCTGTTTCTGAAAGACTGCCTTAGAATGGTCATCACAGCTTACTTCATCAATCAGACAGGGAAAGTGGGGAAAAAAAGAGAAAATAGTGACTGTCGGAACAAAGACAATGTGGGCACTGTTACTTTCTGTAGCCTTAGATTTTCAGTCTGTGATTCAGCAGCTTCCGGTGAATTGCAGTGATAGCCAGTAACATAGAAAGTTTTGAGATATCAGTTGTGGCAGTCTAGACTTTGGCTTAAACATCCATAATAACATTTACGTTTGCCTCAAAATGTCTTACACAGCTTCTACAACGCCATATACAGATGTCATTGCCAGTGGTAACAGTTAAACATTAGGTTGATAAGGAAGGATTCTTAGTTTTTTTATCTGTTTTACTTTTCTTCTAAAGGGTGTCCAGTTGCATTCCTTTTTGAGCCTTAATTAAACACAAGCATGAAGAACTTGTTTCAACCCCAATCAACAATACTGTATGAGGAAAGGTGTTGTATTTGTTTAGCTCAGAAAATACTGTAATGCTTATTGGACGAGGTGGGGGGGGGGGGGGTGGGGGGGGGGCTACTTAATGCCACTTCCCTTAGGAACCCCCAACCTACAGAAGCTGATTCACCCTAGCTTTGCTAATTAGTATTGATCTCGTTATGCATTTCCTGTGACAATTGGCTAAGTGGCAATTTCTCATTACTGGCAGTGACTAGATGTAATTTTGTGTTATTCCTTCCTCTAAGGTTACAGTTGCATAGTTACTTCACCAGTGTATGGTACAGTGTACATATAGTTCTCATTTGGGGGGAAGCAGTCTGATTTGGTACCACCGTGGATTATTTCTATTTGTATGGTGTGTTCTTGTGTTCCGCCTAACTTTAGAATCAACCCAACTTTAGTTGGTAATGGGTCTAACTTTAGTGTTATAGTTTGTAACAACTGTCTTACCACCCATCGAGGAGGTAGAAACAACCACCAGCAGTCTATCGTATTATGGTGATCCAATGCAATGTAGGCCTACATGTACATGTATAAGAGCAACTGGTTCCACCTTACTTGGTGACAGATATCTGGATCCCAGCTGTAGTTGGGCCATCCCAGCTGTGGTTCTTCTTCCTTTAAAGGCAGTGGACACTATTGGTAACTACTCAAAATAATTATTAGCATAAAACCTTACTTGGTAACGAGTAATGGGGAGAGGTTGGTAGTATAAAACATTGTGAGAAACGGCTCCCTCTGAAGTGGAGTAGTTTTCGAGAAAGAAGTAATTTTCCATGAATTTGATTTCGAGACCTCAAGTTTAGAATTTGAGGTCCCGAAATCAAGCATCTGAAAGCACACAACTTCGTGTGACAAGAGTGTTTTTTTTCTTTCATAATTATCTCGCAAATTCGACGACCGAATAAGCTCAAATTTTCACAGGTTTGTTGTTTTATGCATATGTCGAGATACACCAACTGTGAAGATTAGTCTTTGACAATTACCAATAGTGTCCACTGTCTTTAAAGTGCTGCTTCAGAAAATTTGAAGATTACGGCACTGGGCCATCCCAACTGGAAGTTACTGGTCCCAACTTGAGTGTTACTGTGTAATACTCAGGTTTGGACCAGTCCCATCTACAGTTGGGACTATTCTAGAGTTGGGACTAAACTGATCCTCAGTGTGTGGTGCAAGTCTTCAGATGTGACTTGTGTACTTTTTGACCCCGAGTGTGACCTCTCCGGGCCATCTGTTGGCCGGATTCCCTTGGAAAGATTCCCCATAGTTAAGATTGTCTGCTCACAAGTGACCTTTAGTGTGAATGAACAAAAGGCCTGGTACAGGTGCCTCTTATTAAAGATACCTTTAGTAAATACTCAAAAAATTTGGATATAATTTATAACATGTTGAGAAACAATTCCTTTTAAAGGAGTATGGTTTAAAGGAACACATTGCCTTGGATCGGACGAGTTGGTCTTTAAAAAAGCGTTTGAAACCGTTTGTTATGAAATGTATATGGTTGGAAAGATGTTTAAAAAGTAGAATATAATGATCCACACAAGTATCACTCAAAATTGCACGGTTTTCATTTTACGTCGCGAATTAACACGGTCGGCCATTTATGGGAGTCAACTTTTTGACTCCCATAAATGGCTGACCGTGTTAGTCGACGAGGTAAAAGGAAAACCACGCAATTTTGAGGCATGTTTGTGTAGGTCATTGTATTCTACTTTTACAACATCTTTCTAACCATATCATTTTTACAACAAACAGTTACAAACGCTTTTCAAAGACCAACTCGACCGATCCAAGGCAACGTGTTCCTTTAAGAGAGAGTTGAGGGATTCAACAACAAATATATTTCAATCTAAGAAATGTTTTGGCATGAAATGTTTTGCAGATTGTGTATTCCAATTATGGATAATTCGTTTTGCATGGACATAGAACCACTCCATATTTTTTGCACTATCGCAAAAAAGCTATACCACCTTTTGAAATGACACTTTCACATCACTGGTTAGTTTTATACTGTAGGCATATCATATAAAACAACCGAACAGTTCTAACAACCAAAGGTTTACTTTGCCTTTCTAAGTTCTAGTGGGTGAATATTTCTTTAGACATCCTTCGAGAGTTCTTCGACCAAAATTTACGAAAGTACAGTCACCCCAACTGGACTTCGCCTATTGAATGGAAGGTATATCAGAGTCTGGTCCCTCTTTGTTAAAAGCAGAATCGGTATCCTTCAGTGTTATTGCGCACAGGGAACATGACAACAGTTTTTAATGAAACTCAATTAATATTTCCTTTGGCAGGCCTGTATGCTTCATTTTTGAAAGGGCAAGGGCACCAAGGCATTGGTAAAGGGCATCCTATTTTGAGGAATTTGTGAATTTTTCCCTTTTCACACGAGCACTGACAACCAAATGTGAAGTATTAGGAGTGGTTTGGGATAGAATTCCCTCATGAATCACTGATCATTTGTATTTCAAAGCAATCTCAACTTTGCAAAGATAGGATCCCCTGTTAAAATGCTAATTGAGTGTTTTATCAAGAAATCCGGGGTCTTTATCTGGATTATGTAACCGTGTACATGCCTGTAATAGCAGATATCGACCTGTAGGGCCTACTTAAAAAATGTATAGTAGAAATGCACTCAAGTTGTAGAGTCAGTTTGGTAGAGTTGTTCAAAGTATTAACTTGGATTCTATTCAACCATCATATGAGAGCAAGGGTTAAGGCAATGCAGTTAGTGACCAACAAAAGAAGTTGTTTCCTAAAAAATAAAATGAAATTTTAAAAAATTGAAACAATAAATCAGCAATATTTTCAATTGCCATTTTCCTATTAAATTGAATGCTTTTTAAAATGAACTAGGTAGCCAGCAGCCAATCTCACGAAACCCGAGGATTAATATTATCTTGAGTTCAGATGAGTAAACCATCCTAGCTTGGATTCATATGCGTCCTACGTCTTTGGATACAGAATATAACTCATCCTAAGTCTTAAGATTAATCCTAAGTTAGGAAGAGTTTGGTGAAATCGACACCAGGCTACTTAGAGGGCATTTAATTGGTCTCAGGTTTTAAACAAATTGAAGAATTTGCGAGTGGACCACTGTTAAGGGCAAATGCAATTTTGTTCTTCTTGCTATAGCATTAGCTGTCATAGTTGCAGATGTATTGCAATTCAAGAATGTGTCACTTGTGTAGGGCCTAAACATCAAACTGTAACAACAAGTAGTCAGGGTCTTTCAGAAGTCAAGTATAGACAAGGAACCTCTGTCACTGAAGCCATCTGAAATGGGTGTCAGTGTGGAACCGTTCCCAGGGCGCACCAAGGTCAAAAAGTCAAGGGAGAAGCAATGAATAAACCCACAAGGTTCCCTGATGGCGCCATGCCCCATGCTGTTAGGACTCCCCTCAAAAAATAGTTGTTCTTTGAATGTAACGGCCTTGAGGTAACACCAAGTAGAGGGTGTTCTGGGACTCATATCTGTGGCGTGTGCAACCTATCGTCATGTCCTCGCTCTTTTGGTCTGTTTCAATTACAAGGGTTGTAAGGAAGGTTGGAACTCATTGTGTTTTAATGATCATGACATTGAGATGCTCCCAGTCCCATGGCTATAGTAACATGTCTATAATCTCAAGGGTTTCCGATTGTCGTTCAGCAACAAAAAATGTAGAATTTTCTAGAGTGGTATGCCACTTGCTTGGGCAAGATACTTTTTATTTTTAGATCTATCAGCAAGTGGATCTATTTGCTGGTGTAAGTATGAAGCCTGTGCTCTGCTTAAATTTAATTGTTGGCACAAATACTTTCTATATTTTTGCGATCTGTCAGCTAGTGTATCAATTTGCTGATACAATGTAGGCCATGATCTCCTGATCTGGATAAAAATGTTTGGTATATAAATTTTCAGAAGAGGTAACCTAGCACATTTTTCGTGATGGGATTAAGACACTAAATCAAAACTGCCTGTGATTTTAAAGTACTTTTGATATTGCTGTGATCTATCACCTAGTAAGTGTATAGCTGGTATAATTTTGAACTTTTAATCATAGACTTTTGATAATAAGTTTTGGTATTGTATACATTTTCATTGTTGACATTTTTCATTGTCTGATAAAGACAATCAGAATAGCCGGGAGTTTTCAAAAACTTAAGATATTTGTTGTTGCTGGTAGGGCCATACAAGTTTAATGCCAACGCACTGCTGACATTTTAAATTTGCTCTTTTGATCAAACAATCTTGATTGATAACAAATAAGTTTAGGTGAGACTGAGAGATAAATTTTCAGAATAGGTAGCACTTTTGCCATTGTATGCTAGAGACATTATCAGAACAGCCTGAGATTTATGAATGTTTGTTTTGACCACATGTTTATATAATGATATAATAAATACCAATCCTTCTGGTAGTCCATGTCATGTGTTGTGATATTAGGCCAAGTAATAAAAAATAAAGTTGATCGTCACCTCCCTCATCCTTTTTTTTCAGGTTGCATCTTTTTCTTGTTTTTAAATTTTTTTCTTTACTCTATACTTTTTTTCTCAGAAAGAAAATAATTGTCTGTGTATTTCTCATTAAACTTGCTCATCTTTCAAGAACTTCTAACTTAATAAATTAAGTGGTGACTTTAAAATGAAGAATTGGTGGCCGGTTTGAATTAAAATGCTTTGGCCGCCCACTGCAAAGAAATTTAAAACAATATTTAAAAAAAGGCCCCCATCCTCCTCTTTTTGGAAAAACCCGGACGATCAACTGGTTTTTTGTTTTACTTGGCCAAATGATCATCACAACCACATGTATTGAATGCTATCTGTGATCTGGAAGAGCAAGTGCGGAGTTGTCTTGATGGAGTGTTGGGCTGCTTATAGATCTCACTGGTATTCCAGTTGAATTCATTTCCCTAAAATGGGTTTGCACAAGTAGTCACCAAGGACATTGACATTAGAGAAGGCAGTGTCATAAGCATTTCGTTTTAAAGGGTTTGGTAGTTGGGATTATCTTAACCCTCCGTCCCTCCGACGTTTGAGAGGATGGAGGGTCGGGAGGAACGGATGGAGGGTTATGATCATCGCAACTAAGAGTTTGGGTACTTTTGGTACGACATAAAAGCATCCGCAGATTAATATTAAACTTATTTACCTGGTTTAAAGATAAGGATGGTAATAGAAAGCTTTTCTTACTTGCTGAGGTGCTGTAGTTTTTGAGAAATGAGTAAAACATTGTCATGAAAATATATTAAGTTTTGATCTCGCTAGTCCAAAACACAAAGTTTTGATAACCATGCAGAAACCATATAATATAAACCAACTATTTTGTTATGGCTATTTTTTTGTGAATCGCATTGAGCTTGAACTTTTACAGGTTTCTTATTTCATGTTTCTGTTGGGTCACACAAAGTGCAGATACTGGTCTTTGACAAAGACAAGTATCATATTCTTGCACTTTAAAGGTGTTGTGAGTGGGCCTATTCTTGCACTTTAAAGGTGTTGTGAGTTGGCCTATTCTTGCACTGTTAAAGTGTTACAGTAGGCCTATTCTTGCACTTTAAAGGTGGTATGAGGAGGCCATAATGTGTCTATAATGTTTCTGATGTGTTGTTGCAGTAACGTAGTTGTCCAAACTGTAGAGCCCTTTTGCCATTATTAACCTTACTTTTTCAACACAACTCGTCCCAAAGACATTCTATTGAAAATTTAATATGTTATTTCTTTCTCCTGTTTTCCATTTCAAACTACATTTTACTATAGAGCAAGGACCGTGCTCTATGATTAAATACTATCTGCAAAGAGAGGGGCACATTTGCTGAATTATTTTATTATTTTCCTATCCTGAGCTGCCAGTTTGAATAAATGGGTAAAGGATGTGTGGTTAGTCAATGTTTGGTAGAGCCGTCCACAAAGCCTCCCCTTGGGAGCCTGATGGATGGGGGCTGTCATCTGGTGAATGAACAAGCACAACAGGATGAACAGACTTCAAATTAACCTAATTCACCTAACCTAGAAGTAACAAACTTTACAAAATCATAGAGCATTAAAACCTGATGAAAATTAAAAGACTCTTCGCAAGAACACTTTGAAGATTCAATTTTATGTTTTCTTTTATTGCTTTGTATAGAGCGGGAGAGAATGTGTAGAACATGTAAATCTTGAAGATTCAATTTTATATTCTCTTTTATTCCCTTTGTATAGAGCGGAAGAGAATGTGTAGAAACATGTAAAACTTGCGGATGCAAAGGAAGAGCAGGGAGAAGGGTAAGTACAGTGTTATTTATTTGTTCTTACTTTTTTTCTTTTTTTAAGGAAGTCGCCAGAAACACAAGGCCTTAAAGGAACACGTTGCCTTGGATCGGACGAGTTGGTCTAAAAAAAGCGTTTGAAACCGTTTGTTATGAAATGCATATGGTTAGAAAGATGTTTTAAAAGTAGAAAATAATGATCCACACAAGTATCACTCAAAACTGTACAGTTTTCTTTTTACGTCGCGAACTATCACGGTCGGCCATTTATGGGAGTCAAAATTTTGACTCCGAAAGTGGCCGACCATGGTATTGGTAGGGTGTCGTGGCCGAGTGGATAAGAGCACCGAACTCAAGCTCTGATGCTTCTGTTCAGCAGAGTGTGAGTTCGAATTCCGGTCGTGACACTTGTGTCCCTGAGCAAATTGCTTCTCTCCACCCAGGGGTAAATGGGTACCTGTGAGGGCAGAGGTGGTTCTTGTGATTGGTTTAGCCGAGTAGCGCATGTATTTGTCGCACAGGCTGTATACTCCCCAGGGAGCTGAGATGGTTTAAAGAATGATTTAAGGCCCGGTGACCAGGGGTAATATTGTCGGAAGCGCTTTGAGACGCCCTCCGGCGTGAAAAGCGCTATATAAAAACGGTCTATTATTATTATTATTTTTGGACGAGGTAAAAAGAAAACCATGCAATGTTGAGGCATATTTGTGTAGGTCATTGTATTCTACTTTTACAACATTTTTCCAACCATATGCATTTTATAACAAACGGTTACAAAACGCTTTTCAAAGACCAACTCGACCGATCCAAGGCATTGTGTTCCTTTAAGGTCACTTCAAGGTGTGGGCTACAATCATATTTTCCAGAGGCTGTTGCCACCTACTCCCAGGGCTGAAACAGGGTTGCCCCTTTTACAGTCCACGGATGTAGGCTTAGGTATCATCAATCCGAAGCCTGGCCGGTAGAGCAGAAAGCACTACCTCCCCAATTTTACGTAGCAAGTGTCATGACCGAGTTTCGAACCCACACTCTGCTGATTGAACACCAGAGGTTGAATCCGTTGCTCTTAACCGCTCGGCCATGATACGCCATGAGAACATAAAATTGTGTTGCAAACTGTTAAAATTACCAAAAGGGCCTAAGGTCTCAATTAAAATAAATTGTGAATGGTCTGATGTTTCGACCTTAGAGAAAGAATCTGCTACCTGTAGGGTAAAAAATGTCGAGAAAGAATTTGCTAGGGTTGAAACATCAGGCCACAAACCAATTTTTTGCCGTTAATTGTTATCAGGCAATTCTTTGAGTTAGTTTTTAAAAAAAAGATAAAATTATGGGAATCAGTAACCATACATAATGCCATTATTTACAGTTGACTCTCGTTTTAAAAGTGTAAAATGAGATTGTTTATAAAGAGTACATTCTGAAGTCCCGGATCTCATTTCAGCTTTATGTTTTTTTGTTTTACTGTCATCTTATAACAACATTCCTGTTATAAAGAGGTCTTTGACCAGTCCCAGCAACCTCGTTAAAACAAGAGTCCACTGTGTCTCTGTCCATATGAAGGCCTGTGGTTGGGGGGCGGAGATACACTAACAATTGGAGAGCCCTTTTTCAATTCATGCCAGCTGCTCTCTCTTTTAATTTTGATCCCTGGGTAATCTGTGGTTACTCATGGCTCTGAAGGTACCGGAACCCTGGAGGTGACCAGGGAGTGGGCGTGGCGGTAAACTAGGTTTTGTATCTCAAGTGTAAACCCAGTCTGGGTACTAAGTGGAGTGGGGATGGGTGGAGCCTTTGGCCCTTTTCAAATCCACGGCTTCGGCTTTGGATTCAGCTTCAGGCTCGTTCTCTCGTCTGAAGCCCTGAGCGTGCGTAGGCAAAACATGCGCAAACTGTTAAAACAACCGCTGGGCCAAGCTAACCAGAGTCGAATCCAAAGCCTAAGCCGTGGTTTCGAAAAGGGCCTTTTGGGCGGTCAATCCCACCCATGCTGGTGGCGTCCATCATGTCAGATTAAAGATCAGACCATTTCTAACCAGATTCTGTTGTGTACAGTTGTGTAACCAGACATTTTCTTTTTTGGGGTGCAAAAGTGGGCCAAAGGTGATGAGGGGTGGGGTGGTTTTTTTTTTTAAGTATTCAAATCATTCACTTTTACATTTATTTGGATTTAATTTTGGGCCCTGCCCTTGTAATGTGTGTTTTTACCGGAACTCGTACTGTCTCCTCTCTCCCTCAACATCCTTTTTTTAAATTTAATTTGTGTAGGCTACCCAAAATCAGAAAAAAAATTGTCTGCCTCATTGAAACACCAGAGATTCATGTGTTTCTGAAAACGTTCATGTTTATCTTTATCACCAATAAGCTCAATTTACCAGATGCCTCAAGATATGCCAAACTAATTATAATTGAATTCAACGAATTAAAGTACTTCTTCAGTGGTTAAATTTAATGATTGTTTATGGAATCTTGGATGATTCTTTTTATTAGCCATTAATTGTTAAATCTTGTTGTTCTTGTCATTATCTTGGCTCTGATTGTTGAAGTCTAGACGTTATAATTAAGAAGACAAAACTTCAGGAAGAGGAAATGTCACAGACTGTTACATGGCAGGAGAAAAAGTGCTAAGTTATCTGCAATTATTGCTTTGGGTTACACGGACCTGTTGACTTGTCTAGACTTTAAAGTGCAAATAGTTTTCTTGATGGCTGGTTTAGGCCTACCGGCCAAGGTGTCCCAGGGAAGTCTTGTCTGCAGGAGATTGGTCCCCCATATTATGGGAAACTAACATGGCCTGGAGGAGGATCAAAAGAGGGCGTTATCACAGTTCGCTGTATCTCCAGCCAGTGCCACACAGGCCGTGATTATTGAATGTGCTTTTGGAAGGTTCTGTTGGAAGCTTAGTGAATTTCTGTTGGAGTGTCTGGGCTTGCGGGAGCCCCATTGTTAGGTCATTTAGACAATGAAGCAATGGACCCCACAAGAGAAATGCTTTGTTGAAATGAGGGGTGGATTTCACAAAGATAGTCCAACTTTGGACAAGTCCTAGCTAGGAGTTATTTTACAATCTTAAGGCTGGGGCTAAGTTTTGTCCTAGTTCAAGAAGGTGGTATAGTTCACAGGAGAATTGCTTAACTTTGATGTCAACTTTGCTATTTTTTGTTGATAAAAGTGTTGCTTGCTGGGACAGGAAAGAGTATGTGCACTTTTGGGTTTCTATTATTTGCTATATTATTTTACAACACTATTGTTGTAGACAAACAAGAAACTTGATCGGGGTGTTTACTTCAAAGTTACTTGTTATCTTGAGGACAATTGCCCAAACAATACTGCTAATACATTATCCAAGATTTGAAGATACATTGTTGGGTCATTCTTTGGTTATGACCCACAAAAGAAAATTGTGAACTAGTTTTTATCTGCAAATAAAACACTTGTTATAAAGTAATCATCCCATGAAATTTTAATATGAAGTGCCCCATTCATAAACCACTAAAAATGTGTTGACAAAAATTGAATGTCCAAAAATCACATTTAAAGACAACTTTTGGAGCTCAAATTTCCATGGCGACAATTTGTGAACGCCCCTCAGATTGATGGATTCAACATTTTTTGATGAAAATTCTATGATACTTTTTTTGCTGTCTTCTCAACAAGAAGACATTTTTCGTCAGCTGAAACTTTCATGATACTACCTTAGCAACTTCCCCAAATTTGATTTGCCTTAAGGGATTGATCACTAGGCTTATTGGCTGTATAAAAAGAGATTGAAGTTGTGCTGGGTATGTCAAGAGTTCCAATGATAAACTCATGCTGATGCCTGATAGTGATATGCAGGGCTGTATGCTTCGTTTTTGAAAGGGCAAGGGCACCAAGGCATTTTGTTCTTGGTAAAGGGCAACCTATGATGAAATTGCAAATTTGTACTGGAGCATTTCAAGGGCACCAAGGCAATGACCAGGGGACACGGAGGCAATCGCCTTCGTTGCCTCCGTGAACTATCAGGCCTGGATATGTAAACCTTGAACAGTCATAATTGTTGAGTTAAGAGTCACCTCGCTGCTCCTTTTAACAAGGTGAAAAACTTACAACCTCAAAAAGTATTTTCTATTGAAAGTTCCCAAACAAGCCAAGGTGACAATATGTAAACAAAACCAAAGTTGTATCATTGATGAAAAAAGAAATGTGAATGAACAAGTGTGTCACCCTCATGGTATGTTCTCCAATAACCTCACCCCCCCCCCCTTCAAAAAATATTTGGCGAATCTGAAAACTGATATTCCCATGGTTGGCTTTTTGTTCTTACTGCCGTTGCTTGGAAGTCAAAAGGGTAGGTCTATTTATGTTGTCATTTTGTGAGGGTCTTTTAAGGGTGACAAGGACAACAAAGCAAGCAGGACACCTTGTTTATCCAAGTCACCCATTATTGTCTGACTGCCTTGGCAGTGAGTGACTGAAGTCCTAGGCGCTTCTTTTTTTTTTAGTTGTCTGACAGGAAAGGAACAGCTAGACAGTGGCGCAATCAGCCCACTGGTTTCTGGAATGACTTCCTGCATTGACGGTGGGAACAATAATCAGGAATTGTGAGAGTTGATAAAAAAAACCAGTGATGCTGCTGCTTGGTAGTCAGGGTCCAATTTCATAAAGCTGTTAAAGCGCATAGTTTTGCTTAGCAAATATCTTTGGGTATTCAAATTTTTCGGGTGAAAATTTATTTATTTCTTCAAAACTACCTTCAAAGGAGGTCATTTCTAACAATGTTTTTTAACAATATCAAGAGCTTTTCAGGTAGGCCAAAGTTTTATACGTCATTAACTTATGGGTACCAAAAGTACCCTGCCTTTAATAGATGTTAGAGTGCCTACAAGTACAACTTAAGTACAACTTAGAGAAGTGTACAGTACCTCCTTACAGTAGGGTCCCACTGCCATTGTGGATTAATGACTTTTCCCCTGAACCTTTTACCCTAACCTCTTGAAGGTTAGCGTAAAGCTACATTGACAAGGCATATCGAAACCCAAGCACCCCATGGAAGGGTTAACAGATTATGCTGACCCCACTGATCCGAGCCTCAATTGGGGTCGGTCTTGGGCTTGTCCTTCAAGTAATAAAAATCTGATTCACTGCCGTGAGATTCCAAAGGGGCAAGTGAATGAAACCAAAGTTGAGCCCCCCCCCCCCCCACTCAAGTAAATATTGGAGAGGGTCCAAGAGCCCAGCTGCCAGTCCAGCATCATCTTTCCTTTTCCTCCCCCCCCCCTTCCTTTCCCAGAAGGACTGTAGAAGATTAATTTGTCCTCGGTTCACCTGGGAATGAACTAGAAAAGAAGAGGAGGGTTGTGTGTTTGTATAACTGGATATGATTCACATTGCCTTGTCTCTGCTTTTAAAGTAATGGTTTAGAATTTATGGGGAATGGAGTGACAAACAAGGGTGCCGTCAGAATAACAGTGAGTTTGTTGAAAAGTGAATTTTCTGGGAAAATTAGAAAGTTTAAGAAATCCACAAGAACAAATAGGACAAGGTTGTTGTGCTGACCTTTATTTGAAAATATTTTGTAAACAAATTTGTGTTCCTCAGACAACTCAAAGTCACAACAAATGGCTTGTGTTTAAGAGTTTCTTCCTGTCATCATCATGTTTTGAAACAAAGATTTTTAAACACAAAATATGTCTGTACTAGGAATAAAAGAAGCTCAAAGCGATTTGGCTGGGTGTTACTCCCCTCTTTTCAAACTAAAAAGAACAATGTCATAACCTTCTGTTGTGCACAGAACCTTTCGTTGCAAAATGCAACATTTTAAAGAAAAAATAATGGGTTTTTTCAAGGAGGAGATGAGCTAATCTTGCACTGTGTATAAAATAAAATAAGACGCAAGCCTAACTTAAACGGCCAAGGCCATTTCCATTTTGCAGAAGGTTCTATTGAAGGGGCACTAAGGCCAAGACATGGGGCAACAGCAGTGGCCCCTGTAATCCGAGGCCTGGGGTCGATTTCACAAAGAGTTAGGACTACCTAGGAGATATACAAATTGCATGGATAGTCCTAAGTTAGGACAAGTAACTGGTCCTAACTCGAGATAAGACTAGTCCTAACTCTTTGTGAAATCAACCCCTGCATTTGTAGTCATTGTAAGTCCTTGTTGTCAAGGGTTAGGGCAAGGCCCTTCTTTATTTTGTAGAGGGCACTTACACTTCGAAATTGTGATGTCTATGGGAAACTTTTGAAGGGGCACTAAGGCCAAGACCAGGGGCAACAGATGCGACCTGCGTGTAATTGAGGCCTGCATTTGTAAATAGGAAGTTCATTTCGTCAATGAGTCAATTTGAATGTTATTCCATTGTGTATTCCTGGTGAAGTATTGCTCTTAAAATAGCAGTTAATGGACCTGTCTTCCCTTGATCAATATTTTTTTGCCGTTAGTCTATCAGGATGAAGGTCTACATCACAGTTGGTATAAGTTTTAAATCACTAAGACCTTATTTTAAAGGAGTGGTTTTTGGTTTTTTTTTGGTTGGGGGAGTTAGAATCAAAAGATTGCAGTCGATGTGTAGCATCGGTAATCGCCCTCCAAACAAATTGGTCCGCCATTGCTGTACGCAGCTCCTCCCGTCGCAGGTCAGAGTCCTGGCACAAGGTGATCACATAGTTGGTTTGTGGTTGTACCTTATCCAACTACTTCCCCCTCATACGCTACTTTTTCATTTTATAATTTCTTTCTGCAAAAGAAGTTGACAACATACAATCTGGAAAAAAAAATCAGTCAATTCTATCAAAGGAATCCCCCCCCTTCCGTTCCGTTATTTTCTTGCAATTTGTTTGATGAATGTGTTATGAACAAAATAATACTTTTATTAATGAAGTTTTAACAGCTTTTCTCGAAATTCAACAGCGAAATCAGTTGTAACAAGTTAATGATATCCTGTTTGGTGACAGTAAGGATCAAAGAGGTGAAAGGGTTAAGTCATTCTCCTGGATGTAAAACACTTGTTGTTGTTATTTTGATGTTATCACGAGAATCAGGATTTTCACCAGGAAAATCAATGAAAACATAATTTGTGCACAACAAGCGGCAAAAACCCAAGGGAGTGCACTTTTGTTCGGGGTCAAACACATGATTAATTTAACACAAGCCAAGATGTACTTTTTTTTATTTAAAGAACATATATTTTTAAATGTACACATGTACTTGAAGCTAATCCATTTTTTATAGAAGAGACCAGCGATCTTTCCTACACGATAAAACATCTTTCAGCTTGCCTTTATTTTTTCAAAACTTTTGTTATTTTTTAATGAGAAATCCCCTAGGGGGGGGGGGGGGGAGTAACGTTATAAGGTGGGAAGGCCACTACACTAAACTGATTTCAATATATTGCCGAAGTAGAGGTTAAAACTTGTTGTTAATATGTAAATTGTCACACAATACATGTAGGTATTTGTATACTCAGTACTTTCTCGAGTCCTGTGAAAAAAATATCACAGGCATAATTTTTTTTTTCTTCACAGGACTCTGGAAAGTACTGTGTATACAGTGCTAACACACATCGGTGTATGGGTGTAAAAAAAAAAGAATTTACATCTTTATCCCCGTTGCAAATTTAACAGCTATTAAATAGTGATTAAACAGCCAGCTGGATCACAATTCCTTTTTGTCTTACTTGTGCATCGGTCAATTGAGATTCTCTCCAAAATTGGTGTTTTAAACCCAGTGGTATAATTAAGAGGGTAAGGAGGAGGGCACCACCCCCCCCCCCCAAATCGATGCCTTCGTCCCTGTGTCCCCTCACCACCTTCAGAGTTTTTCTGAGTGTTTCCGGGAAAAATGTGAAGTTGCTTTTAACGGTACATTTTATTGTTTAAACAATAAAATGTGCCCTTTTTAAATAAATATTGTACTACAGATGAAAGCAATATCATCATCTTATCAACGTTGAACATCATTTGGCTAGATGGTGATAGTAATGTGCAAATTTACCGACAATAGCGTGCCAGATTTCAAGGCCAGTATTGAATTCTTTACATTCCCAGATGTAGTGATGAGAAAAACACACTGCATGAAGTAATCACTTTGAAAACCACCAACAAAGTTAACTCAGAATTGTATTTGTAGTTAAAATCACCATGGCCATTCAGTTAACAAACCACCAGGTGTGGTTTGATGATCGGCTGGTAGTTGATGGCTTTCTAATGGTCTCAGGTTACTTCAGAAATGCGACTGTACACGAAATATGTGCTATTAAAATCCAAATCCAACGAAAAGGTTTTTTAATCCCGAAGTGATTTGAATAAACGAAGGGTTATCAGCAAATCAAATAAATTATTTTTAACCTATAAAATCAAATCATTGATAATAAATACAAAGAACATGAATTCTGTTAAAGGTGCGAAAATATTCTTAAGAAGACACCAACAGTTCACCATTGCTTTATAAGATTTGAATAAAATATGGTACAATGACTTGCTCTTTCACCAGTTACTGCTTAAAGACAGTGGACACTATTGGTAATTGTCAAAATCCATTCTTCTTACTAAGTGTATCTCAACATATGCATAAAATAATAAACCTGTGAAAATTTGAACTCGATTGGTCGTCGGAGTTGAGAGATAACTATGAAAGAAAAAAAACCTTGTCACACAAAGTTGTGTGCTTTCAGATTCGTGGAAAATTACTTCTTTCTCGCAAACTACTTCACTTCAGAGGGAGCCGTTTCTCACAATGTTTTATACTATCAACCTCTCCCCATTACTTGTTACCAAGTGAGGTTTTGTGCTAATAATTATTTTGAGTAATTACCAATAGTGTCCACTGCCTTTAAATTCCTTAGACTAAGTATAGAGACAGTTGCTGCATCTGCAAAGTTACAAACTTGAGAGTAAGAACACCCTTACACAATTCTGAATGAATGTACGACACAATGGGTTTGCTCATCTGTGGGTTGCTTTACAAAAGCTTGCCCTAAACGATTTGGTTGTCTCTAGGCCCTATAGTCTGAAGAATTCAAATTTCAATAAGGTAAAAACCACCAGGGAAACTTACTGGGTACAAAAGTTTAATAATTTGGGGTTGAACGAAGAACAATTTACGAGAGCAGGATTTGAACCAACAACCTCCACTTTAACAAAGAGTTGCTCTACATCAAATGATTTATCTAGCCAATTTAGCTATAAAAGATCTCAATTATTTCATTGGGATACATCATTTAATTTGTATTTTTTTTAACTTGTAGGGGTGGTCCATTGGCCAAAAGCTCCTCTCCAACTAACTAGTAACAAGTTTGGCCAAGGACAGGTTAAATTATGGCATGTTTTTATAGTCATGGGTGGCAGGTTTATTTCAGTATAAACAAAAATAGACATGGAGGCAGTATAACACCCTAATGGAGTCTGTCTTGTTGCAAGGTGTATTTAAAAAAAAACTTTCCCTCTTCCAAGATTTGTGACTGGGTGTAGACCAGCAGCCGATTTCACAAAACGCTACGAATAATCCTATCCCAAGTTTAAACTAGTAACTCACCTAATTATAGTATGGGTTCAATGCATTCCAAGTGCTACGGTTGATTAAGAAACTTAATTTGTCCCAAGTCCTAAGATTAATCCTAAGTATTATAGGAAGAGTTTGGTGAAATAGATAAATGTTCCCTCTTTTGGTGGAATAGTCACAACGTGTATGTACATGTACACCATATGGTTTTACCAATTCAACAAGATCGTCTTGAATCAAGTGTGTGTTCTGTGCTGCCACAATATACACTGCTTTAAAATAAATAATCTCTTTCTCTCTCTCTCTGAGGGGGAGAAATGTATGACTGAAACAGTCTTTGATTACACAGACGGCAATCAACTTAGATATATAAATGTAGCCTAGGTCATAAATGACTGCTTCAGACCTCATTTTTCACATTCCGTCTAGGTTAGCACATTCCAGGGGCATGTGATGTCAGAGGAAAGTGAAATATACACCAGTAATCAATGTTGTGTTAACGTGACAATTAATACATTCCTTCATGTTTAACATGAATGAACTTCCATTTACCTCTGACAGGTTTAAAGGGAATGTGAACATTCAGTCCTGATATCTTCACGGAGGCGACTATACCCCCCCCCCCTCCCCTGGTCATTGCCTTGGTGCCCTTGAAATGGTCCAGTACAAATTTACAATTTCCTCATAGGGTGTCCTTTACCAAGGAGTAAATGCCTTGGTGCCCTTCCCCTGTCAGAAAACGAAGCATACAGGCCTTTGCCTTTAGTAATCATACTTACAATTAATAGCAATAATAATTTTTGGTAAGAAACCTACAGTAGCTTTCAATAGTATAAAGCATTTTGCCGATCATTTCACTTCATATGTAAAAAGACATAAATTTGTTGCCCCAAATTTGAATCTGAGAAGCATTACTCTCAGTAATTGGGGGTAGACTGTCTTTGTTTAGAATTTGAACTTGAGAATCTGAGTTAAAGTTTTTTTTTCTCCACCTGACTGTATTGTGTGCCTGGGTAAAGCACCATTCCAGTAAAGCCCGGTTCATACTTCCTGCGAATGCGAATGCGAATGCGATACGAATGTTGACGTCACAAATTTGCAACGAAAAATTCGCAGCAGGGTAACTCTGCTCAACTCACTTGCGAATATCGCTATGAAAAGGAGGGTTGTGACGTCAAATTCACGTCAAATTCGCTTCGCATTCGCAGGAAGTATGAACCGGGCTTAACTCTTCACCAGAGAAATTCATTGTTTTTAAAATGAATAATAACACCAACGAGTTCAAATGTTTTGGACTAATTGCAAGGCCAGAACCAGTTGTACTCATTTTTAAAACTTTTGTTCCTACCATGACCACCACCTTTTCACAAATGTGTGCAAATCTGTGGACATTTATATCTTTACTCTAACATGAGGAGCTGGCAACATTTGCATCTTGCAATCAGGGAAATATTTGTGTCCAGCTTAGAACTACATTTATAGGGAAAAAGTTTCCATAATCGGGGAGATTTTCAAATTTGTTCATCAGAGCCATAGATATAGAATTAAATAACTAGATCAGCCGCGTGTATATACGCGGGTTCTGGCATGGGGGCAGCCATTAGCCTATCTCCAATGTGTATCTTCTACCAGCACGAGACTTTTAGCGCGTCCATAGTGTGGTTAAAGGCCTATCTCCCATGTTCATTTTTTGCGCGTTGCCACCAGCACGTGACTTTTTAGGGCGTCCATGAAAAAATAGAAATGTTTGTGTACGGTTTATGGCGCGTATGTACGCGCGGCCGATCTAGGTATTATATTCTATATTGTGGCGCAACAGAGGTAGAACGCCCCTGCACGAGGAATGGAACCATCCCAACAGCAGTGACCCCGCATAGCGCGTGCTATTGGTTAGCGCGATCACGTGTGCACGTGGCCGAATGCTATAAAAGCAGCGACGTGCAGAGTGATGAGGGGCTGGACTGATAATCAAGTAATACTGGTTGTTCTTGCCACACTCTGACTGCACTGTGTCCCGTCTACTAGGTAAGTGGACTGAGGGGCTGCTGCGTGCAAGGGAATCGGCTGACTATAGTCGGCTGTAACGGTTCTTGTATATGAGCTAAATTGAGGGGACCTTGTAGTGTAGTTGAGGGGCCATACTGGGTTGTGCGGCGAATAGGTTCCTCACTTGAGGGGCATACTGGGTAGTGCGGCGAAAAGGGTTCCTTCAGGAGTCCTCTGAGGGGATTATTGCCATTCGTGGTGATATCCTCTATGGTCCAATAACGATATTACATTGTCCAATCAGAGCTTGTGGGTTTATTGAGTCATTGCTGGCGTGGTGCTGGTCTGCTAACTGCTGAGCTATAGAGCGCTGTGCCCCCTCTTGTTGCTGGTACCATAGAAGCTGGTACTGCTGGTGCAGATCATTTGTGCTGAAAGGGCGCCCTCTGCTGTCGGTCTCCTGTAATTGAGAAGCCACCTTCAACCCCTGCATGTACCTTTTCTCGGGACAGTATACATCCATCCCAACGGACTCGTCTCCAGCCGCTCGGAGACGTTCTCGTCGTTGCCGTCCGCGCACCGCCCTCTACGTCGGAGGGTGAGGCGCCACAAATTGGTGTCAGAAGTGGGATTTTGAATTGTGTACATGTTATGGTGTGTTATGGAATGAAGGTTTGGTTTTTCATCGTGCTGTTGTCATTCTTCGCTGCACTGATCGTCTACCTTAGTTTCAGACCTTATAAAGAGGTAAGACAGTTGTTGTATTGATGTGGGCTAGTTTGATTCTTTGTGTTTTACTGGGGTTGTTGATCGCCGTTGCGTTTGAATTGATTTGGTTCATTTGGTGTATTTGCCGTGAGACAAGGAGACAGAGAAGGGGTATTCGTTGGTTATCAAGGCCAGTATCTGTAGAACGGAACGATTACGAGGATACACCCGTTTAGCAATTGGGCAACATGTCTGGAGTCCCATCTGGGGAGGACCTACATAGGTCCCGATTGGAGTTTCAGTTGTTACAGTGGGAAAATTGTCTGCATTTGGAACAAATCAAGAAACTGGAGGCTGCGTTGGAAGAAGTAAAGCCGTCTGGGGTAAGCCCAATTAGTGAGGCCCCAAGTACTGTTCATAAACACGTCAGGATAGATCCGGATGTTGAGTTTAGACTGCCATGCCAGGGGCTGGCTGAGATTAGGAAGGAGGCGTCTGGGTACTGTTCTTTGGAAGAATCAGAATCTGGTGATAAACCCTCGTCGAAATCCCATCCCATTGAGGGGGGAGGTGAGTCTGGTATTTCTGATTGGTCGGCGTTAGCGAGGGATAGGTTGTCCGGTCCACCCGTCGTTCCAAGTCCGAATCGAAACCCATTTGTGGATGCAGTGAGCACGCCCGATCCAAAAAGGTTCCGAAGTGAGTTAATGAGTTTTGCTACGCGCCCGCCTGTGGCTATGGCTGAAAGGGTGATGGCTGATGACTCTGAGGCAGACAAGGCTGGGCCTTGGCCGTTGAAAAGGGAGGCAAGGTTTATTGAGAAATCAGAGGGTCCTCGACGTCCTTGTATTATGCCTGATAGGTATAATGGTAAGGTCCCATGGAACGAATATTATGGGCATTTTGAGAGTTGTCGTATGGTGAACCAATGGGATAAACAGCAGTCTGCTGCATTTTTGGCTGCCAGTCTACAAGGAGATGCAGTTCGCATCTTGGGCTCACATGAGGGGCACAAGGGGACATATGATGAGATGGTTATGTTGTTAAAGCGGAGATTCGGGCCTGGTCATCAGGCAGAGAATTTTCTGGTAGAATTACGTCATCGTCGGCAGAAGCCGAAAGAAACACTACAAGAACTTTGTCAAGGGATACATGAGTTAGCCGTGAAAGCATACCCTGAAATACCTGAAGAGGCAAGGGACCGGCTGGAGAAAAATCATTTTGTTGATGCTGTATCCGACCAGTTTGTTCGTGAGGGGATATTTCGGGCAAGGCCCAGAGATTTATCAGAGGCATTACAAGCCGCCTTAGAAACAGAGAATTTTCATAAGGTTGAAGCCCAACGAGTTGGGGAAAGACCATCTTATAAGTTTGCTCGAGGGGCGAACGATAACGATGAGGTAGAGACTAGATTCCGGTCAGTTGAAAGAACGTTAAGCCAACAGTCTGAGTGTGTGAGCAATATGGCTCAACAGTTGGATAGGATATTAGGTGTACTAGTGCCACGGCAACGGGCACAACCGGTATCCGGACAATTCGATGGCTTACCGCCGGCAAAGAGGTATAAGGCGCCTATGAAGTGTCACAATTGTGGGGTTCAAGGGCATTTTGCAAGGGAATGCCAGTTACCAAGAAGAAAGCGCCCTCGTGTGTCGGAAAACGAGGATCACTCGACGTACCAGTGGGTCCCCGGGAAGACTGAGAGAAGAGCAGGGCCCTCAACAGATGTAAACAGTTATCTGGTTTGTGGTCCGGCGGCGCCCACAATTGGGCCGTTGTGTGGGTTGTTTGTGGAAGGTTCAATTCGATCTATTAAATTTCGGTTGCTTGTTGATACTGGTTCAACCGATACGTTCTTGAGTATGGCGGTGTATCATAAAATACCGAATGAACACCGACCTCATCTGCAGGAATGTGAGTCAAAGGTCAGACAGGTTGACGGGAGTCTATTAAAAGTGTATGGTTCAGCCTGGTTGGAATTACGAATTGGGAAGACAGTACACCCAATTAAAGCTGTTGTTGCCGATATCGGAACCCCTGCAATGCTGGGAATGGATTGGTTGTTGCAAACCGGCGGTAATCTTAATTTCGGCAGATTAGAATTATGCGTGAATGGGGAGAGAATTAGATGCACTGGGAGTGCTGGCAACCATTTTGCTGGACGAGTAGTAGTAGCAGAAACAACAGTAATACCAGCGGGTCAGAGGGCAGTTTGGAAGCCGAAGCCCTACAAGTGTTTGAAGTGCGACAAGGCATTCACCCAACCGAAGGGGTTAAACCGTCACCGGAAGTATACCCACGGACCGCCAGTTTTCCTCCATTGCCGGATCTGCGAGTACGTGGATAAAAGAAGAGATAATCTGAGGCGCCATTATAAGACGGACCACCCAGAGAAGGTGTACGAGGTCACGGAGATTAAAGCAAAACCCCTGGTGAGGGAGGAGTCCGAACAAGACATCGCCAAGCCCCACGAGGTGCGGAGAGTTGTCAAGAGCAACGAAGATCCACCGACTGGTGAAGTGAGTCAGGAGGCCGAGCTGGTTAAGAAGCCCTTTCTCCAACAGCTGCGCTGGAAGATGCCACTGGCCGTGTCGCCCCTCCACCCATCTCCTTCAGATGAGGAGGAATGGGATGACGATGCCCTCAGCATCGTTTCATCACTGCCTGGCCTGGATATAGTAGTTAAGGAAGACGAAGAGCAGATGGAGGTTCAAGTAGAAGCCATGGAAGAGGAGCCACGACCTTCTTCTTCGTCCGTCAAGGCCCCGGAAGCGTCACGGCCACGCCCTGTGTCCCCAAAGGCATCAGTGACTTCGAAGCCCCGCCTTTCTCCAGTGAGAGCCCCAGTAACGGCAGGGCGCCCCATCGCCCCGAAGAACACCCCGCCAACCGGCCCATCAGGGAAGAGTAGCCCCGACCCCGACCAACAGCCCATCCGCATCCGGCGTCTTCGCCCCCAGTGCCCAGAGGTGGCCACCATCGTGGAACACATCAAGACTCGTACGTATGTAAGAGGAGTGATGATTCATGAAGAGACCAGGCAGCGTACGTACTATCAGGACGTGCTGGTAGACTGCATGAGAGCTCTGGAAACCATAAAGGTGCAACAGCAGAACAACGTGGGACCACGCAAGCCGCAGTCGCCACCTAGGAACCTTTGAAGGATGTTCCCCACCGTCTTCGCGTTCGCGTAACTCCTTGCCAGTTTATCTTTCTTAAAAACGAATCAGGTCTAATCAGTTTACTAATCAGTGTGTGAATATTTAATTGCCAAAGAAATTCTTCCTGAAATTTATAGTTTTGATAAAGGTTCTTTAAAGTATAGTTTTGATAAAAGTTCTTTAAAGTAAAGTTTTGATAAAAGAGGAGGCTGTTTAACTTTTCTATAAGCGTTTAAAGAGTAAGTATTATTTTCGTACCTGTATTAAAGAAAAAAAGGTTTGTATTATTTTTGTGTACTCTGTTGCTTTTAATAAAACATATATCGGCTTATCTGGATGGGGACATTCCAGGCCTGTCAGGAGGCTTTGTGGCGCAACAGAGGTAGAACGCCCCTGCACGAGGAATGGAACCATCCCAACAGCAGTGACCCCGCATAGCGCGTGCTATTGGTTAGCGCGATCACGTGTGCACGTGGCCGAATGCTATAAAAGCAGCGACGTGCAGAGTGATGAGGGGCTGGACTGATAATCAAGTAATACTGATTGTTCTTGCCACACTCTGACTGCACTGTGTCCCGTCTACTAGGTAAGTGGACTGAGGGGCTGCTGCGTGCAAGGGAATCGGCTGACTATAGTCGGCTGTAACGGTTCTTGTATATGAGCTAAATTGAGGGGACCTTGTAGTGTAGTTGAGGGGCCATACTGGGTTGTGCGGCGAATAGGTTCCTCACTTGAGGGGCATACTGGGTAGTGCGGCGAAAAGGGTTCCTTCAGGAGTCCTCTGAGGGGATTATTGCCATTCGTGGTGATATCCTCTATGGTCCAATAACGATATTACATTGTCCAATCAGAGCTTGTGGGTTTATTGAGTCATTGCTGGCGTGGTGCTGGTCTGCTAACTGCTGAGCTATAGAGCGCTGTGCCCCCTCTTGTTGCTGGTACCATAGAAGCTGGTACTGCTGGTGCAGATCATTTGTGCTGAAAGGGCGCCCTCTGCTGTCGGTCTCCTGTAATTGAGAAGCCACCTTCAACCCCTGCATGTACCTTTTCTCGGGACGGTATACATCCATCCCAACGGACTCGTCTCCAGCCGCTCGGAGACGTTCTCGTCGTTGCCGTCCGCGCACCGCCCTCTACGTCGGAGGGTGAGGCGCCACAATATCTATGATCAGAGCATGCAAAGATTGGTTTATTTTCCAGGGAATGCTCTGACTATCTCTAACCCTGAGAAACCTTAGAATATGGAGAAACAAAGTGCCATGCCATCTTTTAGATTTGCCTCCAAATTCCAACCCTGTCAAGGACACTCTTGTTGTTTGGGAAGGTGATGTGGTCTGTGGGAAATTAATGACTGGTAAATTGAACTGGGATTAATTATAGCCTGATTGATTTGATTGTTGGCTCTGTCAGTCACTCTGGGCTCTGAAGTAACCTTCAAAGTATTAGGCCAAAATAAAAATAATAAGTGTTTAGCGTCCTCGCATGCTTCCCTTTAAGAGGATGCTTTTTTTTTTTGCTTTTTTTTTTCCATTTTCTAACAAAGAAGAAAAAGGAAACATCTGAATGATCTTAGACCATTCTAAGACGAAGAAAATTAAATTTGAAAAATCGCCCGACCACTTGTCACTAAAAATGTGTCAATCAGCCATTTAAAAAAAAAATTGTTTTTTTTCTTCAAAAAGGCAGGACATTAAACTAGTTTTTATTTTTATTTGGTCTTATACTCCAGACACCAAGAATGTTACAGCTTGGCATAATTTGTTGGAGCTGTTATTAGCTCTATGCCAACAGAGGGCAGTGTTTCAATTATGTGTGTGGCAAAATTGCAACTGGATTTTTACATTGTTTATTTCAAAGGATTAAACCAGCGTACAAATTAATTAGTAAGAAATTGATAACATTTCTGCAGGGGTTGAGTTAGAAAACCAACAACAATAGGACTAACAGCTGCTTAAGCAGAAAATGAGCAGGAAACCAGTCACACTATGGTGCTTGTTATTTATTAATGGTTTATTAAAAATCAAGCCGTTGCAGCCTAAATGCTGAATTGCGTTTAAGCTGTACAAAAAAAATACAACCAAACATCCTAAAGTAAAATCCTAGAGTAAAAATACAACAATAGACTATAAAAATAGGGATAAATATTAAATTGAAAAACTTTAAGAAGATGTACACAATAAACAAGTTTACACAATGAATACAAAATAATTATCAACAGGCCAGTTAAATCATTGATGATTGAGCAGCTCAACTGGGGCGGGGATGCAACTTTTTCTGAATCTGTTTGTCAACTAAGCAAAGTTTATCAGAATTTCTCATGTGACTTTGGTATTGTGGCTGATATCACTGGCACCACCTTATTTGTGTAAGCATATTTTCAGTTGTGCTTAGCAACTTCTTGTGCTTAATTTGTTAGCCTCTCTGTGAAATTGGACCCTGTGTATGGTTACCTCATTTTGTGTTTTATGCATGACACCTGTTGTGAGCACAAAGTGATGATTAATGCACAGTGGTCACTTTGAGCTGTCACCACTGGTGACTTCCTTCAATCCACAGGGATCACTAACTCCACTACTACCACCTGTTTCCTTTACCTTCACTGTTTGGTAACACCCAGTCTATGAATGTGTAAAGTCCATCCTTCTTTAAAGGGAAGGTACACGTTTGGTATTACTCAAAACAAATATTAACTTAAAAACTGAATTGGTAACAAGCATTGGAGAGCTGTTGATAGTATCAAACATTGTGGGAAACGACTCCCTCTGAAGTAACGTAGTTTTTGACTAAAATAATAAAAGACTTCTAGCTAGAAGTATTTTATTCTTATCTGAAGGCACACAATTTCGTCCAACAAGGGTGTTTTTTCTTTCATCATTTTCGTGCAACTTCGATGACCAATTGAGCCCAAATTTTCACAGGATTGTTGTTTTATGGTTTATGATATGATACACCAAGTGAGAAGACTGGTCTTTGACAATTACCAAAGGTGTACCTTTCCTTTAAAGGCATTGGACACTATTGGTAATTACTCAAAATAATTTAAAGCATAGAATAATAGAATCGATTCGTCCCTGGGTCTTGAGAAAATAGTGGAAAACCAATTACACATTTAGCATAAAATCGATTTTTTGAAAACAAAATTAATAAAATGCTCACTGAGCAAAAACTCATAACAGGAAATTATTTGTCTATTCTTTTCTCATCAAATATGACATTTCAGAGAGAAATATTTCAAGGGATGTTCTCTACTATCACCATAAGACCATGAAAGTTTAATGTGCATCTGTGATCTTTATAAACAAAGTTTTTTTCTTACCAATTCTCTAATGTTCCTTTAAGTTTATTCCACCGCTGGTGTTGTTTGGTAAAACAATGAAAATGACCTGAATTTCACTTCACACCTTTCTGGACAATTTTTGCTTACAGTGTCTTATTAAGGTCTGATGATTAGTCGTTGTGTTGATAGAGATGTTATAAAACTGTAACCGTGTTCCCGTTGGACTTTTTCTACCGCGAACGCGCAGAAAGTTATACCCGGTAGTTACTGGCTTTTGTGTAGGGCAGGTTTACAGCCCGGAGCTGTTCAGTGTTCCCATTAATTTTTTTAGCGGCCCTGATAAGTTGATGAGCCTGTGCGGAAATCTTCCGCGACCTCTTTCAGCCTGTCATTTTACATCACTGTCGCGGTTAGTTGACTAGGAGGTCATTTTACCATGCGTTCCCATTAGATTTAATTTTGGCATTCTACAGAAAAGTTGCGGAACGCTAACCCCCAAAAAGTATAATGTGAACATGGCTTTTGAGCATCAGGATTCAGATTCAGCTCTGTACGCATGGAGGTTTTCTTCCTCCATGCTCTAGCCTATGCATAGAGCAAGATAATGCAGTACTTAATTTCAGCGTGGTTTACAAAATTTGCTGAAAACATATTTGTCATCCATCATATCCCATTACATACAGAATAACCCTTATTATAGAAAACTTGAACTCTCTCAAAGTTTATGAATGAAGTTCAATGACAACTTTTGCTGCTGAATCAGCAAAAAAAATCAAAGTGAAGCCCAGCCACGAATGCAGGCATCATGGTGTCTTTCCCAACACCCCTGTGTGCCTCATGTGAAATAGGTCAACCCTTTAACCAGCGAGTCTGGGAGGGCATGCCATTCTCACCAAGATATGACTACAACACTGTGGCATACTCTAATGTAATAATATAGAGACTGACTGTGGTCCAGGGCCTGGCCTAATGGACTTTTCACTGGACCAGCCATAAGTGTTGTACATATTTTAGCCTTGGTGGGCGGTGCCGGGCGGGCCCGATGCCCAGAACTAAAAACGAGTTGCCCAGCACTCTAAAAAAAAACTCTGTGCTGCCCAGCACAGATTTCCCCAAGATTGCACTTCAGCAATGATGGCTCCCTTTCTTACATGTCTAAACATGAATAATTTTTTGTTGAATCCCTCGTCCTGCTAGTGGACTAAATTGGATTAAGAGCCCACCACTCAAACTGGTGTAGCTACAACACTGGCAGCCATAACACTGGCAGCCATAGGGCCTATTAGCTCCAAAATGTCAGATCTCAATTGAGTAATTACTTGGTATCTCGATTAAAGGCACATGGACACTAATCGGTGTTTCACTATTTTCTCGTGACCCAGATGGCCGATCGATCTCAAACTTCTACAGGTTTGTCAGTTTATGTATATGATGGATTACAGAAATTGCTTACACTGCCAGCAACTGTTTTAGTAGCAAAACCAATTCTGTAATGTTCCTTTAAAGGCAGTGGACACTATATTGGTAATTACTCAAAATAATTATCATCAAAAAACCTTTCTTGATTACGAGTATTGGGGAGAGGTTGATGGTATAAAACATTGTGAGAAACAGCTCCCTCTGAAGTGACGTAGTTTTCAAACAAGAAGTAACTTACCACGAATTTGATTTCGAGACCACAAGTTTAGAACTTGAGGTCTCAAAATCAAGCATCAGAAAGCACTCAACTTCGTGTGACAAAGTGTGTTTTTTCTTTCATTATTATCTCACAACTTCAACGACCGATTGAGCTCAAATTTTCACATGTTTTTTTGTATGTTGAGATACACCAAGTGAGAAGACTGGTCTTTGACAATTACCAATAGTGTCCACTGTATTTAAGTATGTTTACCGATGATTTTTTTAAGCCTAAAAATTATGAATGTCTATTAAAAACATACACCATGTGTACGTTTAGGTCGGCACTTGTACACCATAAAATAGTCCTACTTCTTCCATAGACCAAGGTACTTGCTATAATGTATGTTCTTTCCAAGGACTAGATATCATGCCTGTCAATAGATGCATAAAGGTGAGGGAGAGAGACTGACATGGCTAGTCTATCTCTGCCCCTCTTATCATCAAGGTCAGGCAGCAGCTACTTCAGGAATGTGACCAGCATCCATTGATATCAACTCTGATTATCTTATCTTACATTTAGAATCATTAGGTTGAAATTGTTGAGGATTTATTAAGGCCACTAGGCGAGTCTGTGAACTGAGTGATAAACAAGTGAATAAATAGACAAAGTTCCATTATCATGGAGGAAAGTCTATCACATCGGAATGTTATAGAAAACTGGAAAAAAAGAAAAAACAAATTAAAAATGCAAAGACAGACCTGATACTCCATGAAGGCAACAAAGGTGATTGCCTCCATGGCCTCTAGTGATTGCCTTTGTGCCCTAACAAGGAGAAAATGCAATGGTGCCCTAACAATGGTACCCAGGGGCAGAGTTCTCTACAAAATTCTGTGAAACTGTGGGGCATTTTGGACCTACATTTGTTTGGCCGAAGCGTGTTGAATTGAAACAAGGTCTTTGGAATGTTTTCTAATTGGTGTTTATCTTGGTTTTAAAAGCCCTTGCGTGCATCGGAGCAGTATAAATGGTTTTATCTTGATATTCTTATAAAATAAGTTGTGTTTTTTTTTCAATTCAGCTGAAATTTTCATGTATTGCAGGGAACGATTTCGTCCAAAATAATATATCAAAATGATATGTTTGCTTAGCAGTTGGTAAAATTTGCATAGCAAGTTGAAAAAATGCTTAAGTATTGCAGATATGTTAACTTGTAAAACATTTTTTGGAAAATGCTATGAGAGTCATATTGCAATCTTATTTCAAATCATCCAAATTGAATTGCGATACAATACTTGCAAAATCGTTCGCTGTATTGGCACAGAATTTGCGGAGAACCCTGGTTCTATTACTTAAGTATGGTCCATGGATTGAAGACAAGTATGTAACACTTATCATAAGGTCATTAGCAGCCAGTAATGTCTCCTTGAGGTGACAAAATAAAATATCAATATCAACTGCTGAGAAAACATTCCAACACAGTGTGTTAACTGTTAACCAATTTGATCACTGTCTGGGGCTTGAGATTCCAGTGTTTAGGCCCGGTCACACAGGCCCCGATAACGAGAACGAAAAACAAGAACGATAAAAACGCATGCCCTCGATTGGTTGATTTGCTCCACGCAGAAGTGATGGTGTGCATTTTTATCGTTGTCGATTTTGTTCTTGTTATCACGGCCTGTGTGACTGAGCCTTTAGTCTGGAAAGAGGGTGGGATGGAATCAGGATATCATTTGTGTTTTATAAGACTGCTTGACTTGTTGTAGGGACTCATAAGTTTACTAGCCCTCTGTTACTTACATGTATGAGTGATCTCCTCGAATCACGATGGTTCCCCAAGCCTTTCTGTCCCCCATTGCTGACTTGAAATCTGTCGATTCCCTATGCTAGAAACAATGTCTTTGGGCCTGTATGTGTTCCAGCCCTGCCAGTGTAGTGTCTTGCCTGCTAGATAACAATGTCCAACCTTTCCTTTGGTGCACAGATTAATTTAAAAAAAAAATAGAACTTGTTCAACAGTGTTTTTCGCAAAAATTTTCAATAGCATCCCCTATTGAACATCACACCAAATGAAAACTCAACAATTGCTCTAAACAATCGCATGAGGGCGGTTTATATGGGGGTTGAGTTTTTAAGTTATGACTGTTTATAAAAGTTAAATTTGATATGATTTTGGTGGTCTCTAGCGACCGCCTTGTGCACCAAAGGGTCAACAGTAAACTTCTTTTTGTGTGTGACATCACCTGTCACTACCTGCATCCATCAACCCTGACTGATCAATCATGGCCTCTGATACACAGTGAGATAGAGTTGCAATTACTGAAGGTCTGGTCAACACCTTGGCATTGCCCTAGATATGAGTAGGACTGGGGGGGGGGAAATTAACGACCTTCTAAACTTGTCCTTCAAATTCACGCAGGCAAGATAGGCCATAACAGAGGCCATGGCCTATATGCTTTGGTCTTGGCCTTGGTGCCCTTTAAAAGTTGCCCATTGACTTAAAGATTTAAATGGATAAAGACAGTGGACACTATCGGTAATTGTCAAAGACCAGTCTTCTCACTTGGTGTATCTCAACATATGCATGAAATAACAAACCTGTGAAAATTTGAGCTCAATTGGTCAACGAAGTTGCGAGATAATAATGAAAGAAAAAACACCCTTGTCACACAAAGTTGTGTGCGTTTAGATGGTTGATTTCGAGACCTCAAGTTCTAAACTTGAGGTCTCAAAATCAAATTCGTGGAAAATTACTTCTTTCTTGAAAACTACTTCACTTCAGAGGGAGCTGTTTCTCACAATGTTTTATACCATCAACCTCTCCCCATTACTCGTCACCAAGAAAGGTTACGTGATAATAATTATTTCGAGTAATTACCAATAGTGTCCACTGCCTTTAAGTGCACTTTGAAAAATGAAAATGGGCTTGCCCTTTCTAAAACAGACAACTTTCCTTATAGAATTTTATAGTAGGGTCTTGCCTAACTATAAGGTATATGTAATGACAGAGTTGTCAGTTTATTCCAAAAGTATTGAATATACTTAAATTTAAGAGTATGTCAAAGAAAGAGGTTTAAATGTTCATTTGAACATTGAAGTGTCGTGGCCTAGCGGTTAAGAGCAAACTCTGGTGTTTCTGTTAAGCAGAGTGTGGGGTTCGAGTCTAAGTCGTGACACTTGTGTCCTTAAAAGCAAGACACTTAACCATTGCTACGTCCTTTGGAAGGGACGTAAAGCCATTGGTCCCTTGTGTTGTGTAATGCATGTAAAAGAACCCAGTGCCCTTAACGTAAAGAGAAGGGGTTCTCCCCATTGTTCCTGGTTTGATTGGCAGCAAATTGCACCACAGCACCTTGTAAACCATTAGCCTACATGCTTTAAAGCCATTGGACCCTTTCGGTACAGAAAAAAAAAAAAAGTTCACAGATTTACAAATAATTTACAGGGTTTACAGAAGGTAATGGTGAAAGACTTCTCTTGAAATATTAGTCCATGAAATGCTTTACTTTTTGAGAAAACGGTAAAACAATATAAATTCTCGTTAACGAGAATTATGGATTTGTTATAAACACATGTCATGACACGGCGAAACGCGCGAAAACAGGAGTGGGTTTTCCCGTTATTTTCTCCCGACTCCGATGTCCGATTGAGACTAAATTTCCACTGGATTGTTATTTTATATATAAGTTGTGATACACGAAGTGTGGGACTTGGACAATACTGTTTACCGAAAGTGTATAATGGCTTTAAAGGAATAAGTCTCATACATCAAAATGTAGATCCAGATAACTTGCAGGACAAAATACTGAGCGTTTTGATACGCCCCAAGGGATGTGGTAAAGCACAATAAGAACCTAGTATTATTATAATTAATAATTGATGTTTTTGTTTTTGTTGTTGCAGGGAGTACCAGGTCCCATTGGCCTTGAGGGACAAAGGGGACCTTCAGGAATACAAGGCAGTGGAGGTGTACCGGGACCCAGAGGTGACAAGGGTGATGATGGTGCATTGGGGCCCAGAGGTCAGAAAGGTGATCAGGTAAGTGTCGCTGTGGTGAAATAGCGGTGTGGTTGAGGTTCATAAAGACCTTGTACACTATCATGATCTAGAAAGGGCTACACTTTAAATGATGTCAAAGAGCTTAAAACCTTCTTTTTTTGTAGTATGATTGATATAGGCAGTTAAAGCTTCCTTTTTACAGAGAAAGATTGGAATTGGACCTTGTGAAAGTGAGAATATTTAGATTTGCAGATTATACTGATCTTAATGCTGAGATGACTTCAGTTTTTTTCAGAGCCAAGTACCCTCTTAGAAGAGAATTACACATAATATTGTTGTTTGTATTTACTTCTCAAGGAAAGATTTGTAAACACTGGATGGAGTTATGGAAATTCTACAAAATAATTTGCTACAAAAATGTTTACCCCAGCAACGTTTTCAGCAAGCATTTTGTGTGGTTTTTTTCTCTGTAGGGAATGACCGGTGTTCCTGGTTACCCAGGTCTGGACGGCTACACCGGACAACCAGGGCCAAGAGGACAGTACGGAGACCCAGGGGTTGCTGGATGTAATGGCACAAAGGTACGTCTTTCACACAAGAGAAATTTAGCAAAGGTCCCTTGATAAAAACTTAGCAAGGCATGGTTGTAAAATCTTGTACCTCATGTGAAAGGACAACACTTTTGTCTACTGTCCAAGTTCTCTTGCTAAACTCTTGTCAAACATTAATAATAATAATAATAAGGGGCCAAATTTCTCAAAGCTGTCAAACAGAAAATACTGCTTGACAATCTTCTTTGCTAAGCCAAAGTTGAGTCGGACACCAGCCACAACAATGCAAACTTAATGTAATTTGGGCTGGTAACCCATTTCTGCTAAGCAAAACTATTCTGTGCTTAGCGAGTTTGTGTGCTTACAGGCTATATGTAGTTGGGCCAAGTAAATAGCAGGGCCCAGTTTCATAGGGCTGCTTAAGCACAACAAAAATTACTATAGGCCTAAGCATCAAATAGTTTTGTTCGAACTTGAAGAGGCTGAGTATAATGTTCCTTAAAGACACTGCACACTATTGGTAATTGTCAAAGACTAGTCTTCACAGTTGGTGTATCTCAACCCTATTATGCATAAAATAACAAACCTGTGAAAATTTGAGCTCGATTGGTTGTAGAAGTTGCGAGATATTAATGAAAGAAAAAACACCCCTGTCGCACCCCTTCACATGAAGTTGTGTGCTTTCAGATGCTTAATTTCGAGACCTCAAATTCTAAATCTGAGGTCTCGAATTCAAATGTGTGGAAAGTTACTTCTTTCTCGAAAACAACCTCACTTTTCAGAGGGAGCTGTTTCTTACAATGTGTTATACCATTACTCGTCATCAAGAAAGGTTTTATGATAGTAATTACCAATAATGTCCACTGCCTTTAAGGATCCTTGCACACTACACTTTTCCTTCCTTTGTATTTTTTTTTGGGGGGGGGGGCTTTTGTGTAAAAAACATCTTTCCCCTAGGTTTGATCCTAACGTTCTTTCAAGAAGAGATTCATTTCTTGTTATTACTATTAGTTTTTTATCTTGATTTGCAAATACAGGGTGAGCCTGGTCGACCAGGAATTGGTGGCTACGGAGGTCGAGGTAAACCGGTAAGTTCATCAAAATTTAAAATTCAAAAATATGGAGAAATACAAGAAAGATCAACAATTCAGCCCAGAGGTTTGATTTAGAATAAGTCAAATCCTCCAAAATTCTATACTCAAGAAGTTCTCATGTTTTGTAGTTTGGACTGTATGCCCAAATAATCGCTTGTCACTGGCCATTCATACCAAGTGTGTACAAAATATGTTCAGTTGAAAACTTTTGCTATGCAAAACTGCTGGACGAAGTCGTTCCCTGACTGCATCATGAAATTGAACATGAAGTATAGCTCAGTTGGTAGAGCGCCGGCACGTTAAACCAGAGGTCGATGGTTCAAATCCTGCTCTTGTAAATTTGTCTTTATTCAGCTCCCAATCATTTACAATTTACCCATTCAGTTTCCTTAGTGGTTTGTTATTTCAAATATTTATAAGATAACAATTTTTGGAAGTATTCTTCATAGGGAATCAGGCTTTCTTTCCCTGCCTTTCACTAATCTTTGGACCTCGGTTCGAATCCCACCTCAGTCCGTAGCTTTGCATGTGGTTTTGGTTTTGAGTCGCTACCCGATTGCTTGTGTTTTCCCCATTGGGGTTCAGCCTCTCGCATCCAAAACTGAACAGTTCTTACTTTATATTCATACTGTTATTGGCAGAAATTGTGCTGCTGCGTGTGTAGTAAAATAAATAAATAAGGGAATAAAAGGGTAGCGACGAGTTCTTAAACTGCTGTTTAAAACTGGCAGGGTCGTGGCTGTGCGATAAAGGCCCGAGCCGCAGTTAAAGAACGAGTCACTACTCTTATATTCCCATTCATAAATGCCTTCTTGGTTAAAAGGTGTAATAACTTATGAAACTATGTCAAACTTATCTGTTTTCCGATGTCCTTCAGCTCTGTACGTGTGTTGCGTTTTTTACAAAGTATGCATCGAAACATATCAGAAAACAACCAGTTATAAACAGCTCCTGCTGGTCATTATCAACCGTTTTAACACCCCCACGTGACATGCTCTCCACCAATAGAAATAGCGAAGCTGTCTGTGGTATTTATTAATAAATGTTAAAACTTGTGAGTTTTTTTTTCTCGCAGGGTTTTAACGGGCCTAAGGGCAGCAAGGGAGAGCCTGCTCCTTACTCTCCAGCTTCCAAAGGACCACCAGGTGACGGAGGCTATCCAGGTGAAGACGGAAGGCCTGTAAGTTCATTTGTCTATTAACAACAAATCTGAGTGCTTGTAAAAGCAGGCATGCAACTCTTTTCTGCGTTTAAAAAAAAGAGATAATTGCTAAAAAATATATAAAAATGTTAAATTTTAAGGTTTTTTAAAGCCTTTTATATGCCTGGCAACAACAATGTACAAATACATTAATGTAAAATAAGCCTAGTACATGCTAACAATGCACCTTAGAGCATAATAAAGCTCAACATTTTCTAGGGTACCATTGTGGGTCTCGTGTCCCGTGGCGTTTCGGCTGCCTCGCTCCGCACTTGCGTTGTGCCTTTGAAGATTTTCCTCTTTTTTTTTCAACGAGCAGTTGCATGCCTGTTATAGACACTGGACACTATTGGTAATTGGCTATTGGCTTTTCGAGAAAGAAGTTATTTTCCATGAATTAAATTTTGAGACCTCAAGAGAGAGGTCTCAAAATCAAGCATCTGAAAGCACCCAACTTCGTGAATACGGACAAGGGTGTTTTTTCTTCCATTATTGTCTTGCAACTTCGACGTCCAGTTGAGTTAAAATTTTCACAGGTTTGTTATTTGATGCATATGTTGAGATACGCCAACTGAGAAGACTAGTCTTTGACAATTTTTACCAATAGTGTGACCCCCCCTTATTTTATTAGATCGTAAATCTGGGTATGATCACTGGTCACAAGACATCATTTGCTTCCAAATTATCTGAAATAATTGATGTAATTAACGATTCTACTAAATTTGTAGTTATATAAATTATCTTTAATTTGATTATACCCTTTTTTGACAATGTTTAAAAAGGGTTGTCAACTGCCTATGGGCCCCTCCCCCTTTCCCTGGACTGTTTTAAGAGGAATATTAATTCATACCTTCAGCTTCCCTGAGTTCTTTCCAGTTTAAATAATTTGTTTTCTTGTAGCCTCATACCAACCTTGTTTGGGGCGAACTTGCATTAAAAAAAAAAAACATGGAGACCAGCAATATAGGAGGCTGGAGGTTCCACTATTGCTCTTGTCAGTTTAAAGACAGTGGACACTATTGGTAATTGTCAAAGACCAGTCTTCTCACTAGTAGCCTTGATCAAGGCGCTACAGCCAGCCGCGATCTGCAAAATCCCAGTCCCCATCACTGAAGTCCTTCAGCGCACCCCCATACATAACACAGTGCATATAATACGTGTACAGCGTATGTACACATCGTACTGTACATGTACATGTACCATCTGTATACGGTACACTTACGGTACATGGGAACTTCCTAAGTAGCGCCTTGATGGTTTTGTAACTGCCAAAATTTAGGGCGGAGCTCATTATGCTAATATATACTAACAACCCGTTCTCATTGGTTGTTGGTTGACCTATAAACTCTCGCTGCGATGTCAATAACAACGTTCTGCAAGCACTCGCACACATGTGCTCGTGGCTGTAGTTGCACTGGCGACGGGCGAGGGAGAAATCCCTACTAGTAAAACAAAACTGTAAGTCGCTGGAAATCAGTGGTGTATAATTTGCAACACAACTAAAGAAACTTTCAACAAAATATAACAACCGCGGTTAATGCATCAATCATGGGTTGAGAAATAGAAGGAAGAAAATTAGACCATGTGAAAAGTATCCAGGTGTCATGGGTTTCCGGCAAGATGGCTACTTGGTAAGAATTCTTAGGTGCTTGGCATATGACAGTACAACACACCCCATCCCCTTAAAGCAGATGAGATAAGAAACCCAGCTGTTTATTTTGTCTTAATGTAGACATATATTATTTACTACGTATCTCGCGGTAAATCAAAGTTGGGGATCGAAAATATGTGTTGTCGAAAACATACCAGACGGTAGAAGATGGCGTGTGGCTGAACAACAACTACAAGTAAAGTTCAATTTCATAAACTAACTCTTGCCATTCTAGTACTACACTACAACGTTACACTTATAGTACAGCAGCTTCCAATTCAGGGACAAATCTACCAGCTACGTTGTAATTATGATGCTAGTCCTCGTGTTATAATGAAACGCAAGACAGCGGAAGTTGTTCTAAGTTGTTCAACACCATTACCGACCGGGTGAGTCTTGTCCGGCTCACCCGTCCGGCAGCGCATTCAGACCCCTTACAATAGCTAATATACACCACGCTCCAGACACTGCTGTAAAAAGCACGTAGTACAGTACATGTCCATACAGCTAGCGTACACACACATACACACATGGACGTGGCATGATTGCTAGCAGTAATACGTCATTCTCAATCGCGCCTGTGATTGGCCAGTGTTTAGAATGACACGCCCACATCATGAATACCCTTTTATCGGAATTCCGATAAAGCTTTACAAACCCGTCAAGGCTGTTGTTTGAGCCACATGTGCGAGGTTGAAAGTAGAAAGACACGACCGTACTCACGACTACGCTATACTGTTCTCGCTGTACAATGTATGGTAATGTACGTTTTTGTGTATGCACTGCATGCGTGTGCCGCGAACCGGGCCGGGGAACAGTACGTCAACAGCCTTGATCAAGGCTATCTCACTAGGTGTATCTCAACATATGCATGAAATAACACACCTGTGAAAATTTGAGCTAAATTGGTCGTCAAAGTTGTGAGATAATAATGAAAGAAAAAACACCCTTGTCACACAAAGTTGTGTGTGTTTAGATGGTTGATTTCGAGACCTCAAGTTCTAAACTTGAGGTCTCGAAATCAAATTCGTGGAAAATTACTTCCCTCTCGAAAACTACGTCACTTCAGAGGGAGCCGTTTCGCACAATGTTTTATACCATCAACCTCTCCCTATTACTTGTTACCAAGTAAGGTTTTATGCAAATAAATATTTTGAGTAATTACCAATAGTGTCCACTGCCTTTAAAAAGCAAAATCTGATATTAATTTTGTTCTATTGATTAATATTTATGGATTTGTTTAATTGACAGGGACAACAAGGACCTGATGGTCGTCCTGGAGAAACTGGTGATAGAGGCCCAAAAGGATATCAGGTATTGTATTTCATGTGTGTTTCAAGAGACACTCTTTGTTTCCAAACATCATCTGGGCCCAATTTCATGGCTCTGCTTACCGCCGAATTCTGCGCTTACAATCACGATTCCCCGCTTACATGCAAGCGCCGAATTTCTGCACTAGCCTTGTAAGCGTAGAATGCCTAGTAACGTGGATTACGCACGCGCAGAAGCCAAAATTCTCTGCTAACCCGTGAAATACGCTTCCGTAAGCACATAATTTCCTGCTACTGTAAGCGCCGATTCCGTGCTTACGGTAAGCAGAGCCATGAAATTGGGCCCAGATCTAATTGATGTACTGCTAAATTTTTAAATGATAATTTTCCATTATTTTTTATTTTGCAACCCTTTTTAAAAATCTGTTTGAAATTTTTAAGTTGCTTGATTGGTTTTTTGAGGTTTAAAAAAATTCAGGAAAAAAATTAAAACATTGATTTTTCCAAGTGGTCCCCATTTTGGGATAAAAGCGATTGACCTTAAAATCAATAATAATAATAATAATAATAATAATAATAGTTTTATTTATGGAGCGCTAAATACGGAATTTTCAAGCACTATAACCAGATTGATGGAGCAGGGCATGGAGCAGGGTCCCGATGAAAGCTGGAAAATGCGATTGAAGAAGAATATTATGTTTAATCTTGTTTCGCTTCTTCTGTGAAATTGTATAAAATCTCAGAAGTTTTGAATGATAACATGGAACATTTATAATTATTTTTGTTTATTTCCAAGGGTCCGAATGGCCTGCAGGGATATCCCGGTGCTAATGGTGCAGACTCCCCTGGCTCTAAAGGCCTAAAAGGAAAGAGGGTTTGTAACTATTTATTTCATCCTTGGTTCGCAACAAATTAACGAGGCATTTTGGTTTAAAATTTTCCAGAATCAGGTTGACAACCTCTTTCATGCAAAATTATCCTTACCAAAGTATACAGAACCTTTTAACACTTTCTTTTTTTTTCTTTTCATAGGGTCCACCCGGAAGAAAGGGTCAGTCTGATAAAATTCCGGGTACAGGCGAGAAACTCAGTAACTTAACAAAAGGAGACAAAGGTGACAAGGGGTATAAGGTAGGAAGATGTGAATGGGTTGCTCAAATTTTACAAATTTATATGATTTCTACAAAATTTGAATTGGACAGAATCAGATGTTTTGTAACTCATAGAAAAATTCTTTGGTTGGACTAAGTTATTTTGTTCACCAATTTATATCATTTCCACTAAAATTAGAACTGAACAGAATCAGATATTTTTTTCTTTTTCTTTTTGATTGTAGGGTTCCACTGGTGAAGCCGGTATGAGGGGTGAGAGGGGATATGCGGGCACAAAGGTAAGTCTCCCATCACGTCAGACAAGGATGTGGTTTCTCTGATTTAATCGGATATTCCAGGTTTTGTTTGCCCTTCCACTAAATGTTTTTTTGGTGCTCTTTTTAATATTTTTCTGTCACAAATTTGTTACCTGTGTGTTTATACATTTGATATTTCATTCGGTTTTTTGTAATATAGTAATATTTTTAATGACTGTTTTTGTAAACTGTACATTACGACTTTAGCCACTGTATTGCAGTGTTTTAATAAACCATGAATAATTATAAAAATGGGAAATCAACAGTCCCTCTGAGTTTTTAAGGTACAATATGGGAAAAAATCGAAAGTTTATGAATTTTGTTGATGGGTATTTTTGTTTCTCCACTCCGAAATTCAAGTTTCATTTCACAAATTTTGAGTTGTGTGAGATATTATGACAAAGTTGAGATAAAGTTGGTAGCTACGCAAAGTTGAGGGCAGATTGAAAAAAGTTTCTGTAGTGAATTGATTGGTTTTAAAATCATCAACATTTTGTTTCCTAGTTGGTGTGGCACTGCTCTAGAATTGCAAAGGTTGTGGGATTGGATCCCACCGAGATGCCTACAGTTGGTTTTGTTAGTCTTCACGGAGCTCTTGAAAGTACTGAGTATACAGTTCTTACACACGGTGGATAATATGGGTATATAATACCAAAAATGAATATTCTTTATTCCCGATGCAAATTTAACATCCCATACAATTTTGTTTCCTGTCAGGGTGGCAAGGGCCCTCTTGGGATGAAAGGAGAGACTGGTGTACGAGGTATCGCGGGACCAAGGGTAAGTACAAATCAGCAAAGCTATAACCTCAAGCTTTTTTCCTTTTTTTTGTGTTTTTAAAGGAACATTACAGAATTGGTAAGAAAACAATTCGTCAAGATCTCAGATTTACATCAAGATTACACAGTCTAACGATGACGTTAGAAGAAAACATCGCTTGTTCTTGTAAATAAGCAGGCATTTTGGACTTTCTGAAGGCGCGTTAAAGAATCTATGGAATTTTTGACAAAAACTTGTGAAGTTTACTTCTGCTCATTTATAATTGGCTCTATTTGTTTAAGGGACCAACCGGGTTTGACGGCTTATCCGGTGCTCCAGGATTTCCAGGAGACCGTGGGTTCCAAGGAAGCAACGGTTACGATGGTCTGCCAGGTTATCAGGTAAGATCAAAAATTTTGTTTTTCTTGCTTCGCCGCTTGGGAGTCACTTTTCCTGTGTGTTCATGCATGCAGTGGAGATCGTGAAAATAACTTGGAGGAGTTGAATGTAGAAATCGGTTTATCCTCTTAAAGGCAGTGGACACTATTGGTAATTACTCAATAATTATCATCATAAAACCTTTCTTGATTACAAGTAATGGGGAGAGGTTGATAGTATAAGACATTGTGAGAAACAGCTCCCTCTGAAGTGACGTAGTTTTCCAGAAAGCAGTAATTTTCCACGGATTTGATTTCGAGACCTCAAGTTTAGAATTTGAGGTCTCGAAATCAAGCATCTAAACGCACACAACTTCGTGTGACAAGGATGTTTTTTCTTTCATTAATATCTCGCAACTTTGACGACCGATTGAGCTCAAATTTTCACAGGTTTGTTATTTTATGCATATGTTGAGATACACAAACTGTGAAGACTAGTCTTTGACAATTACCAATAGTGTCCACTGTCTTTAAGGAAACCATGCACCTGACGAAGAGTTCCAAAGAGATTCAGTACATGGATAAACCTGCTTGAATGGCTCTTTGTTCTACATCTCACCAAAACCTTCAAAAAAATTAAATGCCCTCCGCTTGCCAAATTTGTTTTAATGGTTCATTTTTATTTCTTAAATGTTCCACTTTGATTGCTTATTTGCTGTCTTATTTATATACCTAAAGATATTGTCCCTTTGGATAGTGATTTGCTTCGCTTTTGGGCAATCCCTATAGACTTCTGTTTTGGTTTTTCCGTTTGGTTTGTTACGTCTCTCATTGTTTTCCTCATGTTTTTAAATCCTACGTTTTCTGTTATTGTTGCTGTTTTTTGTGTGGATGTCTTTAAAGCCTAAAAGAATAAATAAATAAGTAAATATAAATAAGAGTGTATGGGTGAGAACAAGCAGAAAGCCTGATTGCATGCTCAAACATTTGGTTATACAATCGTCTTTTAACAATTATTAAATTGCTCTTTTCCTGTTTTTTTCCCCCTGGCTAGGGAATAAATGGTGACATTGGTATGGATGGTCCCATTGGACGAAAAGGAGAACCAGGAATCCCAGGGGTAAGTAAACCACATTGCCACAAGAGGGCGCTCCGGTTTATCAAAGTGTTGTCTTTCCCCGCTTTCCACTTCTAGGACCCAGGTTCGAATCACACTGGTGGGTCGACGTGGATTGTTTTGTTTTGTCCCTATACCTGACTGCGTTGATTTTCCTTTGAATAATTATGTGGGTTTTTTTCTCCCACATCTGAAACTGTACGTCCCTTTCTTGTCTTCTTCCCATCCGGTTCTTGACGAGTACACAGTGATTAGGCTAGTTCGCTTTTCTGAGAGTCCTTGGCTTCACAACCAGGGGCCAATTGGATAGAGCTGCTTAAGCAAAAAATTTGCTTAAGCACGAAAATAGCTGGCTTGTTTTACACATGTTACTGGCAAACATTTCATGCCATATACATTGCTTGTGACTGGTATTTGGCTGTTGTTTACTTGTGTTTATCAAGTGCCATAGAAATCAAACCGGGAAGGCTGCATGCTTCAGACGCGTTTAAACATGCGTACAGTTTGCCCCACAAGATGGCCACTTTCGTAGCATCAAAGGGGTAATTCAATACGGTCTATAAATGAAATATAATGAAACAAAATGAAAATAATCATTTGTTGCATCTCATATGAGTGCTTTCATTATTTAGCTCTGAGGGTATGGTGCCCAAAACATTTGCCGTCCAATTCTTCGTCTCTCTTCGGTCGACCCCTTTTAGGCATGATAATCTTCCTACTTGAGTCTGATTTCCGATTTTTTTGTAGCAATTGTTATTAAATAGGCTGAAAAGTCTATTAAAGCCTACACCATGTGTACATTTTCATTTTTTTCTAAAGGGCCAGATATCATGCATGCCCTATCTATCTTCCTTGTAGTATATCCCTCTAGTAGAGGGATACACTAAACAATGTTAAGTCCCTGTTCAAACCTCATTTTGTTTAAAGCTGCTATTTTGTAATCTGCTTATTTGTAATTTGTATCTTTCTCTCATTGTATATTTTACTGTTCTCTTTATGCGCTTTAGAGGCTTTTCGCATTAGCGATTTACAAATGTCTTATTATAGTCGGACTTGGATGCAAATTTGCTTGGTCATACAAACATTAAAGCCATTGGACCCTTTCGGTTCAGAAAAAAAAAAAAAAGTTCACAGATTAACAAATAACTTACAGGGTTTACAGAAGGCAATGGTGAAAGACTTCTCTTGAAATATTAGTCCATGAAATGCTTTACTTTTTGAGAAAACAGCAAAACAATGTAAATTCTCGTTAACGAGAATTACGGATTTATTTTTAACACATGTCATGACACGGCGAAACGCGCAGAAACAAGGGTGGGGTTTTCCGTTGTTTTCTCCCGACTCCGATGACCGATTGAGCCTAAATTTTCACAGGTTTGTTATTTGATATAGAAGTTGTGGTACACAAAGTGTGGGCCTTGGACAACACTGTTTACCGAAAGGGTCCAATGGCTTTAACAAAATGTGAAAGAATGAGTGGTGTCAGGCAGCCCCGAAAGATCTCTAGTGACCGGTCTGACACCAGGGGGCTTTGCAGGGCGGGCATTTCTTTCCACCACTGTCAGTTTTGATTGAATTTGTTTAAATTTTTGTTTGCTCTGTAGGAAATTGGCGATGGACCCGTTGGTGAACCTGGACCTGATGGTAACCCAGGTCTGCCGGGATACCCTGGTATTAGAGGTACCGTTGGAGACACTGGACCCGAAGGCCCTGAGGGAAGACTCGGTGATGTGGGCGCTCAAGGAGAGCCTGGAAGACCTGGGCAGAGTAGAGACGGTCAACAAGGAGATAGAGGAGTGTCAGGTACATTCTTAAGAGAAACCCTCCTACTTATGTTAATAATAATAATAAAAGTAATAATAATAATAATAATAATAATAATAATAATAATAATAATAATAATAATAATGATAATAATAATAATAATAATAATAATAATAATAATAATAATAATAATGATAATAATGATAATAATGATAATAATAATAATAATAATAATAATAATAATGATGATAATAATAATAATAATAATAATAATAATAATAATAATAATAATAATAATAATAATAATGATAATAATGATAATAATAATAATAATAATAATAATAATAATGATGATAATGATAATGATAACGATAACGATAACGATAACGACAACGACAACGACAACGACAACGACAACGACAACGACAACGACAACGACAACGACAACGACAACGACAACGACAACGACAACGACAACGACAACGACAACGACAACGACAACGACAACAAGAGCAACCAAGTCGAAACGTTAAGTCCGCGGTAGTGCAATTAATAACAATTCACTAAGCTAAAGTAGTAGTCTTTTTCTTCAGCTGCGCCATGATCTGGGACTCTCTACCACTTAATCTTAGATCTTGTCTTTGTACCACAAAATTCAAATCTCTTTTCAAAACTTTTTTTATGTCACAGGTTTTCAAGGACTAATTTTGTTGTGCTCCGTTACTGCTCCTTGAACACCCAGCAGGGGGGATATGTGTGCATCACAAGTCCTATTATTATTATTATTTTTTTTTTTTTTTTTTGGCCGATATTCTACCTTCCACCCAGGTAGTAGTTAAAAATAAGGACAGTTCTTTTCAGAACTGAGAAGTCTTCCGAATTCTGAAAATCTACTCTGCGGTTGTAGAACATATAGCAAGAACAAAAGAACAAAATCTACCTGACGAGGGGCAGCAGTACGGAAAGATCTGTCACCCAGGTGCGATAAGAACTCTGTTCAGTCAGAAGATGTTGACTTACTGAACGAAGGCTAGCTCGATTGGAGTTATAAGGCCTGATGAGCTTTAAGATAAATTGGACGGTGCAATGACTTATTTTTAAAACAACATTTTAGGATAAAGAACTATCTTTTTGGTCTTTTTATGTTTCCCCAGGTTTGCCCGGTGCACCCGGAGAACGAGGGGATGAGGGCAACGTTGGACCCAAGGGGCGACCTGGCGACAAGGGAGCACCCGGAATCTCAATAGCTGGACCCTTTGGTATGGATGGATCCCCTGGAAGGCCTGGACCTATTGGTGGAAAGGGTGCTGTTGGTGCCCAAGGAAAACCAGGTGAGATATCAAAGGAGAATTTTGATTCTTTTATGATTTTCTGGTGAGTTCTAAGCTTTAACTGGAAATCCATTTTGTTTTTTAAAGGAACATTACAGATTTGTTTTTGCTAGCAAAACAGTTGCTGGTAGTGTAAGCACTTAATGTTATCCACCATATACATGAACTGACAAACCTGTAGAAGTTTGAGATCTATCCGCCACCTGGTTCACAAGAAAAAAATGAAATAAAATGGTTACAAATCTTGCTTTGCACCGATGCCAAAACAAAAATGAATAAAATGCTCACTGAGCGATAACTCCAAATGCGAAACTAGATTATTTATTTCTCATCAAATATGGAATTTAAGACAGAAATATTTGTAGGGATGTTTTCTTCTATCGTCATCATTAGAGTTTAATGTAAATCTGTGATCGTCACGATTGGTGTTTGTTACCAATTCTGTAACATTCCTTCAATATTATACTTTACTTAGAAACATCGTTGATTGATTGGTAAGTGCTTTTGTTCTTTCCTTTCCAATGTGGTTGTCAGGTCTTCCAGGTACCACTGCATCCGGTGAGGAGATTGTTGGACCCATCGGCAGACCAGGACCTGAAGGACGTCGCGGTGTCAAGGGAGGCCAAGGAGTGCAAGGAGTGTCTGGAACCAAAGGTTTCCCAGGTACGTCAACGAGCAACTGTTACCTCAACTCTTCACTCTACCCTTTCTTAACCACCTTCGGAACCATTCTTTTTATACACCCTTCAACAAAAATTGTTTCTTTAAGGCACTGTACACGTTTGGTAATTGTCTAAGACCAGTGTTCTCACCTAGTGTATCCCATTATAAGCATAAAATAACAAGCCTGTGAAATCTTGGGCTCAATCGGTCATCGAAGTTGCGAGAAAAATGATGACAGAAAAAACACCCTTGTTGGACGAATTTGTGTGCTTTTATACAGGAATCAGAAGTCTTTTATTATTTTATTGAGAAATTACCTCTTTCTTAAAAACTACACATGCCAAAATTCTCTGCTAACCCCCTTCTTCCGCAAGCGCTGACTCTTTTTGAGACCTCACGCGTGAGGTGTTGAAATCAGTTCAAATATTTTACCTGAGGATCTACTTCTTTCTCAAAAACTATGTTACTTCATAGGGAGCCGTTTCTCACAATGTTTTATACTATCGACAGCTCTCCAATGCTCGTTACCAAGTCAGTTTACAAGTTGATGTTTGTTTTGAGTAATTACTAAACGTGTACCTTACCTTTAACCACCTTTGGAACCATGCTTTTTATACACCCTTCTACCATGATGGGATTATTTGTTTAGAATTACTTGAATCGTTTTTCTTTAAAAGAGTATACCTCTGGCACAAGGAAAGATTCAGTTTGGAGCAACCCTGACTCAGAGAACAACCATTCTGTTTGAAGCCACCATGACACAATGAAATCTCCTGGGGGTTTCGTTTTATGGGCTTGGTGGAAAGAGTTTTAGAACCAAGTGGGAAACGAACATGAAGTTGGGGTTTGCTGGGTTTAAAGTCCCCAGGAATCTTTTGGGGTTCTGTTTTCTGGGCTTGGTATTGTGAATAGGGCTTGAGTGAACTGTACAAGATTCTTAGGTTTTTTATACCTTTTGTAGGTCAAGTTTTTGGCTATGACATGAATCACTACTAATTTTGAGTGAAGATGTATGTAATATAATTTACCTGTAGAAGTTTCAGCCTCATTAGTCGTCAAGCTTTTGAGAAAAAATAAGTGAAAGTCACAGAGCGCTGTTTTCAGGAGAGTTGGGTAAATCCAATGTACAAACAAAAATAATATTTTGTCTCACTGAGACAAAAGTTATAGAAAGGTTTGTGGTAGCACCATGTAATGACCATCTCTAATGAGTTGGGGTGGTTCTGAAAAGAACCGTTGGTTTCAACTCTACGTTTCGATCAGTATGCTCTGATCGTCTTCTGGAGAAGAAAAAGAAGAATAAAGAAAAAAAAAGTTATTTTGGGTAAATTGTTTTACTCATTCCTCATAAAGAACAGCACCTCAGCAAGTATTGTTTTAATGGAAGCTTTCTACCATCAATATCTTTTACACACTATAAGTTTAATGTAAATCTGTGGACATTTGTGTTTTGTGTCGTCAAAAAGTACCCAAACCCTGTAAACTGAGTATGCAGTGCTAACTAACACACATTGGTAAAAACCAAAATAAATAACCTCTGTTTTGATATTATTCCCACTAGGTCTTCCTTCTGCCCCATGCCCGTTGTGCCCCCAGGGCCAGAAGGGAGCAACTGGTGTGCCTGGCTTCCCAGGCTTTCCAGGGTCATACGGTGAGAATGGACCTCGTGGTGCCGAGGGCGGGTCAGGCGAGAAGGGAGACAAAGGCTACCCTGGACGATTTGGGCAACCTGGATTCCCGGTAAGAAGGTTTTCTTTTATTAATCTTGAGGAAGCGTGGTGGGGAGAAATATGATAAATTCCCAAGCTAATAATGCTACTACTTCTTGGATAGCGCTCATTCCATCGCACAACCTTACAACCTGGCACTTGAACATCGGGTGCGTTGGATTAGCTTGCCTGGGTCTACCCCGCGGTGCTCACTCGGGTGAGCCTCTGACAAGAGCTAAACGAACGATCACTCACCGCTCTTGTAGTGACCCTCAGTGACCCGTTCCACAAGCAGGGCACTGGGGCCTGACCCAGGTGAGCTTCTGGAATGACGTCAAAGCTATTCGAACGCACCGGGGGCAGACTGGGGTCGACCTAGGGAAGCTAATTGAACGCACCCAATATTTCCCCATGTCAGTGGGCCATTTGGGTCATTCTTCAGTAAGTTTCTTCTTTCAAACTACTGGAAAACCGATTAAATAAACATATTTTTTGCTACTTGAAAAATGTGTTTTGGGGCAATCGTTACCGGAACTAATTTAAACTTTCCTCCTCTTGCACTAGACTCCTTGGCAAAGACACACCTTGAAGCGATTTGACCATAATCTTTGCCGTTAAGTGGCGTTATTTCATGTCCCGCGCTTTTTTCCTTCCATTTTGCAGGGAATACAAGGACCTAGTGGTTTTCCTGGAGACAAAGGTGACAGAGGAGAACTTGGAACCATCATCGAAGTTCCAGGTAAGCTGTATAAAACATCTGTACATCAAACAAGAAGGACTTTAAGAACAAAGAATGACTTTTAAGAAAAAACTTTAAACCTCTGTCCTTACATGGAATCAAAGAAACAGAGCTTAACAAAACAAAAAGTGTCGTGGCCAAGTGGTTTAAAGCGCAAAACCAAAGCTCAGTTGAACATTTTGCTAACAGTCTGGTTAATAATAATAATAACCAAGTCTTATAGCGCATTTCACAATAACCGTATCAATGCACTTTACATTAGTGCCCTGGTCATAGGGCCAATAACATCCTTTTTAATGTTTCTCAGCTCCCTTGGGAGTATATAACCTGGGCAACAGTTTATAACCACCCCCCCCCCGACCAGAGAGAGTGTCCATGTGGTGAGACGCAGAGAAAGAAACAACAAAGCCAACCTAATTCTCAACATATGTACATTTGTTGTAGGTTTCCGTGGTAGCCGCGGAGACAAAGGAGACAAGGGATCCACCGGAGAGCCAGGTACCCAGGGACGAAGACAAGTTCTGGATCAAAGTCAACTCTCCAACAAAACACAAAAGGTAAACAAAATAATTGTTTGATTGTTTGGATAAATTCAGAGCAGTGTATAATTCTGTCCCAAATTATAGAGCTGTTTAAAGGCACTGGACACTATTGGTTATTGTCAAAGACCAGTCTTCACAGTTCGTGTATCTCAACATAACCCTAAAATATAAGCCTGTCAAAATTTTGGCTCAATTGGTCTTCGAGGTTGCGAGAAAATGATGTGCTATCAGGTAAGAATAAAACACTTCTAGCTAGAAGTCTTTTATTATTAAAGTGAGAAATGTTTGTTTTGAGTTATTTCCAAATGTGTACCTTCCCTTTAAAGGTACTGGACACTTTAAGTAGTTACTCTACTAATTGTTAGCATAAAAACTTACTTGGTAATGATCAATGGAGAGCTGTTGATAGTATAAAACATTGTGAGAAACGGCTCCCTCTGAAGTAACATAGTTTTTAGAAAGAATTAATTTCTCAATAAAATATTTTGAATTTGATTTTGAGACCTAAGAGTTAGATTTTGAGGTCTCGAATTCAAACATCTGAAAGCACACGACTTCGTTTGACAAAGGTTGTTTTTTCTTGCAACTTTGACGACCAATTGAGTTTATAAATGAGTCAAAAAATGCTAACTGAACATGGTATAATCTCAATTGTTTGTTCAAAATAGGCTGGATTAGTCATAACTGCTTTGAATAAAAAAAAAAGTCAAATTCAGTTGAGAAATTTGAAAATTTTATTTACGAAGCGGCTAAAATGGCAATCATGTGTTGTTATTATAATAATTGTCATTAAACTAATTGTCCTTTCTCTCTACTCTAGGGTCAACGTGGAGACACAGGGTTTCCTGGTCGAAGGGGTACCCCTGGTGCCCCAGGTCCTGCTGGTGAAGATGGTCCCGATGGTCGGCGTATTGATGGACCACGGGGTCCTAAGGGTGTGATGGGAGAGCCCGGACGATTTGGCATCCCAGGTTTTACTGGACAGAAAGGAGAACCAGGTCGGCTATTGAATATTTTGCAATATTTTTTTATTATGTTTTTTTTTTTCTTCTTTTTGTTCCATTAATTTATTTGTCCATCATTTAATAAATAAAAATGGAAAATTTACATGTCAAAACATTGATAAAAAGCTCCAAGACCTTGATCAAAAAAAACATAAATATTTGTAAAAATATGATTTAAGTATACACTGATGAAAGATGAAAGTAAAAAACACAAACATATAAACAAAAACACAACGCTAACTTTTCTCCTTTCAAATTGGTGCTGCGCCCCAAGAACTTTTGTTATTATGAAGTTTTTTTGTGGGTTGCTTTGAGGGTGTTACACAAAATTGGTATTAAGAGGGAATCAAATAAATGTGCACGTGTTTGCTCTGTCCCAAACTGTGGTACTCTATCCTCATCCTGCTCTGTCTATTGCCATTAGGAAAAGTCTTTAAAATGTTCATGTAGCTGCTGTCTTTGTATTTTATTATTAATATGATTTATTTTATTCACAAAGAGTTTCACTAGGACGAATCCTTACTTTAAGACTAGTCCTGGGAGATATTAAAAACCTAAGCTAGTCCTAAGTATAAGAACAAGTAACTTGCCCTAACTCTAGATAAGACTAGTCTTAATACTTCGAGAAATCCACCCCCGGACAGTTAGCAATGTAAAGATAGTGTCCTATAATCTTTAACACAAACTAAATTTTCTTTTTTTTTCCAGCTGAGGCGGTGGACACTGAGGATCCCGTCCCTGGCCCACAGGGTGAGCCCGGACCCAAAGGGTTCAAGGGTCGACCAGGATCTAAGGGATCACCGGGACAGACTGGCAGTCCTGGCTTGTATGGTGATACTGGCTTCAAGGGCATGAAAGGAGGTGTCGGTAACCCTGGAATTCCGTCCTTTCCTGGACCTAAAGGTAATCTCATCTGGATCAATTTATTGTTTGAAAATAAAACTAATAGTTATTTTTTTCATAAATAAATAGAGAGTTCAGCCTAAGCTGTGGTCTCTTAAGGCCCCTTCAGTGGCTACAGTACTGGCTAGAGCTACAGCTGTTGCTAAGTGAGTGGCTAAGGATGTCCCATACTTCAATGCATGATGACGCGAATTCTAGCCATGGCCGAAGCTGTGGCTGCCTATTCAGACATGGCATAATCTTGCCGGATAGCCTGCACCACAGGCTCATTATAGAGAGCAGGGTTTATGGACTTTGTGCTTTTGTCTGAGTTCTGCTGGCTGCGCCGGCACAGATTTGTTTTTAGAGAGTCTAGCATTAACCAGGCTTTGTGCTTTCTTCTGAGGGCTGCTGGTTGGGCCTGCACAGGTTCATTAAAGAGAGCAAGGCTTAAAGTCACCTGGAAGTGGTATTTTGTCAAAATAAAGCTTTTGTCACTAAAATATATGTTTTGATGAGTGGAATAACATCTATTAAATGCATTATTATTATGATTCATTATTATTATTTTGCATTTCTTCTGGAAAAAAATTCTATTTCCAGGTGACTTTAAGCTGGGCTCTCTTATCTTGTGTCTGAGTGCTGTAGGTTTGGCCTGCTGCACAGGCTATTGTCATGAAGAGCTTAACTCTTTTCTTGTCTGAGCGCTGCATCTGTAATTAATTTTTTGAGTGAGAGTAAATATCTTTTTTTCCCCCAACAGGTTTCCCCGGACCCCGCGGTGACAAGGGAACAGTGGGTCTGTCTGGTGCAATAGGTCGCCCCGGTGGGGAAGGCGCACCAGGTGCTCCAGGGCTTCCTGGGCGACCCGGTATGTTTGGCGCCCTCGGTGAGGACGGTCAGTCTGGCTCAACTGGACCGGCTGGCTTCCCTGGAGATGAAGGACCGCAAGGACCAAAGGGAGATTTCGGCAACAGAGGATTGCCAGGTAGGTTGGATATAAAACTTTTCATGAACAACTTTTGTGCAAGTCGCCAGACACACAAGGTCTAAAGGCCACCACTACTATTTTTCCAGAGGCCGTTGCCACCTACACCTGGAGCTGAAACAGGGTTACCCCCTTTAAAGGGGGGATTGTAGGCTTGGGTATCATCCATAAGAAGCTTGGCTTCAACAAATCTGTGGATTTTCCCAATTTGTCCACAAATGTTTTAAATATCTGTTGATTTTGAAGCAATAATAATGCCTAATAATGGGATGATATTCTCCCAGTTAAGTTTTTTCCCTCTGAAAATCATTGCATTATGAACTGTCAAAGCATATGCTGTATGTCGAATATTGATCCTGGTGAAAAGTTTTGTTTCTGTGGGTTCGAATCCCACCCAAGTAATATTCTTATAGATTGAAAAAGTACAGTGCTCTTGCAGGATTTGGGTACTCTTTGTCGCACAAAACACAATGTACACAGTTTAACCTTTAAACTTACACTGTTTGACGATATTGATAGTAGAAAGCTTCCCTTGAAATATTACTTGATGAGGTGCTGTAGTTTTTGAGAAATGAGTAAAACAATGTCACAAAATACATTTTAAATGCTAAAACAATTTTCATCTTTAGACCCTTTAAGACACATCAAAGAATGGGTTAGTCCCAAATTATTTTGTTCTTTATCCCTGATAGAAAATCAGCTTTTATTAAAAGCTTTGTTCTTTTTTGTTTCCTACTTGAAGGCCAGGACGGTTACCGTGGTTTCCCAGGACTGAAGGGAGACAGGGGAGATGCAGGAGGAGATGGACTGCCTGGAGAAAAGGGCCTGAAGGGAGCTTTAGGGTTCGGGTTCCCTGGTAGACCTGGTCCACAGGGAAGGAAGGGGGCACGTGGACTCCCAGGTAAGCCTAGACAATATAACAAATTTGGATTGGCGATTCATCCTCGAGTAAATATCGGGAAAATATCAGCATGATGGCGATTTTTGAAAATTGAAAGCATCCTATAGAACCCAAATAGTATAATTTGTATTTACAAATTGGTATCGAATATTTTGACTGGCAATGTATAGTTGGGTATATGACGATTTGAAAATTGAAAAATAGAAGTAGAAATAGAAATAGACGATTTGAAAAGTGAAAAATAGAACCCAAATAATATTGGTGATTTCAAATTGGTATAGAATATTTTGACTCATGATATGTCTTCAGTTAATATTGGTGATATGATGATTTATTGTGAAGAATTTTGAAAATTGAAAGCACTCTATAGAAACAAAATAATAATGGTATTTACAAATGGGTATCAAATATTATGACTGGTCATATGTCTTCGGGTAAGTTTTGCCGATATGACAATATATTTTGAAAACGTTTGAAAATCGAAAGCACAGTATAGAATTCAAATAATACTGGTATTTTTGCTTTGATTGGTCGCTGCCCATATTATTCAATGGCTAAAGATGCGACTCAAGTTAATTTATAAGTCAAACAAGCTGTCCCTTCGTGAAAACTAAAAATACAGAGAAATAGTTTTTGGGGCCAGTAGGCCTACCAGCGCTATGTAATACAATGTAAAAATTGGCAAATCTATTGTGTGTGAAAACGTTATAGTGGGAGGTTGGTATCATTGGTCCTTGTTCTAATTTATTGTAGTTCGCAAAATATTAACCATTTACGCTGGATATTTGAGATAAATCTTGATCCAAAATGTGTGTAAGAATACCAATTTGCCAAAATGTGTGACTTTTTTAAAGAATTGCCTCATCATGAAAGCAGTGATGATTTGCTGACATATTGCCCATTTTTTAATGAGAATGACTGCAATATTTTTCAGTGATATTTCATTAATTGTTCTCTTTTAAAAACATCCCTAAACCCACCCTTGTTTCTGCTGGCCAACAGGTTTTGAAGGTTTGCAAGGTATCCCAGGGGAGAGGGGACAATTCGGCAGCGAGGGAAGCACCGGTGACAAGGGCGTAGATGGCTTAAGTGGCATACCAGGCCCTCAGGGCCAACCCGGCGAACCAGGGTTCCCTGGCCGTGCTGGAAGACCCGGTACATTTGGCCTCCGCGGTGAGTGACTTGATCTTTTTTATTCCTGGAATCGCACATTGGACCACCCTTTTCCTTTCCGAGTTATAATTCCCAGCTTTTACTTGTGAAATAATATTTCAGAGCTTTTCCTTTTGGAGTTATACTTTTACTTGCAGACTTGGCTCCCTGGATGGGAGGAGGAGAAATCATTGTGAACATTTTGCTAACAGTCTTATTAATAACTCCTGTTTAAAATCGCTTCCCCCCCCCCCCCCCCCCCCGACCAGAGAGAGTGTTCATGATAGGAATACCCGCAATTCCAAACAATATTCCAATTTTTCAATGAAAACCTCCCGTTTCCAAAACAGTCCTGTCCCTTTTTTTAAACAAATAAATTTTTGTTCTAGAGTAGTTGTTTTGATAATTTTGGTTATATGTTAATTTTTTTAATGGATTTTTCTGTACAGTCACATGCAATTCTCCCCTTGGGTGGGATTTGTAGTTTTAGTAAAAAAAAAAAAAATTTAAAAGTACTTCCAAGCTTTACCTTTTAGAATAATACTGAACACGTTTTAATTCTAATCCCGATGTTTAAAACTACAGGTGCATTTGGTGATATCGGCTTTGATGGATTCAACGGTCCAAAAGGACAGAAAGGTAACCCAGGCTTCCCAAGTTTCCCTGGGCCGCGCGGAAGCCAAGGCCCCAGGGGCCAACCTGGAGAAGATGGACCACTAGGCCAGCCAGGTAAGATCTTTGCAAAACTTAAAACTGAGAACTGTGTCTCCTGACGATGACTAGAGCAAGCTAGTCGAAACGTTGAGACCAATTTAAGAACTGACTCTGCGGTAGTGCAGTTAATTACTATCCTGTAAGCTAAAGTAGTAGTCCCAGCCAATGTTCTATACCTTCCGCACGGGTAATAGTTAAATAGCAGGACAGTTCTTTTCGGAACAGAGAAGTCTCCAGAACATCCGATAAATCTACTCCGTGGTAGTAGAATTAAGAAAGGCAGTTCTCTAAGAAACTAAATATATATTGATACCTCACCATGCAATGCTTAAATTAAAGTAGAATTAAGAAAGGCAGTTCTCTAAGAAACTAAATATATATTGATACCTCACAATGCAATGCTTAAATTATATTTCTTGGCAAATATTATCTCTAAATATTTGATAACTATTCATAAAAACCCAATGTATCATTTTAGTCGGACTCAACACTTATCGTTAATTTGTTTTGTTTTTTATGTCTGTTCTTTGAACATTTATTTGTGTAATTTTATGCTGCATATGTATGAATTTGGTACATTTGTCAAATTTGAGGCTGTTTTGGGTTTTTTTTTTTTTTTTGTATTTTGATGGATTTTTTATTGAGAAGTCTCCCGAACATCTGATAAATCTACTCCGTGGTAGTAGAATAAAGAAAGGCAGTTCTCTAAGAAACTAAATATATATTGATACCTCACCATGCAATGCTAAAATCAAATTTAACATATATTATGATTTTTTATTGGTTTAATTTGGATGGAATTTCTATTGTTTGTATTTTGATGGAATTTTTATCAATTGTATTTTCATGACATAACTTTAAAGGAATGTTTATAGAAATTTGCATCCTCTAATATCCTTGCATGTAAAGGGCCTACTAGAAATGTATTAATGTTTTATTATTAATCCTTTGGTGCACAGATTAACTTCTGAAAAAGCAAACAATGAAAATGTTCAACCAGGTTTTTCTCAAAACTTTCAATAGCACCGCGTGTTGAACATCACACCAATTGAAAGCTCAACACTTGCTCAAAACAATTGAATGAGGGCGGTATATGTGGGGGCTGTAGTTTTTAAGTAATGACTGTTTACAAAAGTCCAATTTGACAAGTTTTTGGTAGTTGCTAGCGACTGCCTTGTGCACCAAAGGGTTAATATGATTATTATGATCACGAACTAAAGGGGAAAGTTTTAAAAACTCAATCCCATTTTCTCTCCACACTAAAGGTGAGCCTGGTGAGGTCGGAAGTGTAGGATTCCCAGGTCGGTTTGGTGAGCCAGGAGACGTCGGTAACTTTGGCGATCCAGGGGAGGATGGTGAAGATGGGCTCCTTGGTCCTCTCGGCCTCGATGGTAGACCAGGTAAACAAAAACAACAACAAAACTGTGCAAAACACGTTATTGTCGACAATCGTTCTGGCAATGCAGAAAAATTATGATGCAAAAAAAAAATGCAAAATGATGGAGGGTTATTGGGTTTTTTTTAATGGCCGCCTGACACAGTTTTAAAGACAGCACTGAATTTTTTGTTTGTGACATTGTTAAAATATATCTTTAAAAGAAAAAAAGAAAAGAAAAAAAGTGAGGCGACCTAGGAAGCAGCAAGTACACTTAACACTTTTTTGTTTGCCCAACAAATTTTAAAGACAATTAAATTTGTCTGACATTGTTAAAATGTATCTTTTTTTTCTCTAAAAAGGAAGCAGCAGGTACGGTAAACACTTTTTATGTTGCCTATTACCTTCCTATCTTAAAACATTGGTCTTGTTTTGAACATTCCCAGGGGAGCCAGGATTCCCCGGCCAGGTTGGAGATCAGGGATTCAACGGTAACCCGGGTATGATTGGTGAGCCTGGCATGCCTGGAATGAATGGACTACCGGGCGCCCTCGGTGGACCTGGCCGTCCTGGAATGAAAGGAACCCGTGGACCGAGTGGATTCAGAGGAACATCCGGACTTCCGGTATTTTATTTATTTATTATATTTTTTAATTTCATCTTTTTATTTTTATATATTTTTAATTTTTAGGCCTATTATTATGATTATTATTATTATTATTATTATTATTATTATTATTATTATTTATTTTTATATTATTGTTTTTTTTTACTTCAGCCAACTGAAGGATGAATAATAGATATTATAAAAATTTCAAACTAAACACAAAAAGTGATGCTTTGTAAAGTAGAGTTTTATTAATTTCATTCAGTTTTATGGTCTTTTGGGGTACCTCAACAAATCCAATTAAATCTTAGAATAGTGTGAGATACAGTGTCATCTTTTGTTTGCGTGTGTCATAAAAATGTTGTTGTTATTGTTGTTGTTGACTTTTGTTGTTGTCTTTTTTCCCCAGGGTGATCAAGGATTAATTGGAAGACCAGGCCCACAAGGTCCTATTGGCCCGAAGGGTATCGACGGTAAATATCAATTGTTTTTATTTGTATGAAGTAATAAACCACAAGGGAAACTGACTGGCTAATTTTTTTTTATAAATTGGGTTTGAACAAAGAAAAAATTAAACAACGACCTTGGGATTAATGTATAAGCACATTTAAATCGACCCACAGATGATTGTGATTTAATGGACTGGCGTAAGGACGGGGCCTAAACGTTAACCTTCCCTTTTCATTTGGAAGTTAAACAGGATTTTTCTTTTGACCAACAGGTATCCAGGGTCAACGAGGACGTAATGGCTTTGATGGAAATCGTGGCTTTCCGGGAGAGCAGGGTCCAGCCGGTGAGCAAGGACTGAAAGGAGATCCCCCCAACGCTAATAATTTGACCGTACCTCGACCTCCAGGACCGAAGGGTGAAAAGGGACCCAAAGGAGAACCCGGTAAGAGACACTAATCATTTCTTTGTAAAACAGCTACTTGAGCAAAAAATGTCTGATGTAAATGGTGCTTAAACTTGTTTATAATGTGTTTATTTAACCTCTAACTGTGATTTGGATATTATGACACTGCTAAATTCTTTTGCATTTGTTGATAAATTATTTTATCTACAAACAAATTTTATAAAATTTTATAATGGCCATTTTAAATTTCACAGGCATGTGAGACTTCCTCTTTTCAGCTGGTTTTCTCTTTTTTTTCTTTTTTTTTTATTTTCCTCTTTTTTTCCCTTCACTTTCTGTGTACAAAAGTAAAGGAATATTATCTTTTCCTCTTTTTTTCTTGCCTGGTTTTCTCTTTTCCTCCTTTTTTCATGGATAGTTCCTCACATGCCTAATCAAGTCCAGATTTAGTTCCTCTAGTGTGGGGTTCTTATCTTTCTTATCTTATCTTATCTTTGTAAATACTTTTACAAAATTATTGTCAGTTATTTGTTTGTCATTGATTTATGTTTTTAGGACGCATTGGAAATCCTGGACTTCCTGGACTGACTGGAGACCGTGGACCTGTCGGAGAGCAAGGTCTTGGAGGATACGACGGCTACCGTGGATTCACTGGTGCTCCAGGTACAGCGACTATAAATACTCTCACTCCGCTTTAAACTGCTCTTAATGATTTATTTATTTATTTCCTCAAAACCTTTAAAAATGGAGAAAGAGAGAGAAAGTCTAATAGAAGTATTTTCTGAACACGATTCTTTCTTCTGAGCTGGTTCACGTGCAATTTCTGCTAATGCCCCAAATGTATGGAACTCATTACCATCACATCTTGATGCAACTACACTTCAGAGGTTTCCCTTAACTTCTTTTTTTCACTCGCTCGCCGGGCGAGTCAAACAAAATTCTCTCGATCACCCGCAGGTTGTTTCACTAGCCCGCATGTATTGATGATACACAGAATAATAAAAAAATAAAAAAATAAAAAAAAGTGAGAAAGGGTTTTGACTCGCCTGCCGCTATTTTCACTCCCATTTGGCGACCGCTAATTTCGAAACCCTGCACTTGGACAATTCAAGAAACTACTTAAGACTCATTTATACAGAAATACTAAACTGATTGTATTTCACTTTACATCGAACATCTTGAGTTTGGAATTCTTTATTGTATCTTCTGTAGGGGCGTTGTAACCTTAGGAAAAAAGCGCCTCAAATAAATGCTGATATTATACATTACCACGCGCGAGGAATACAGAAACATATAGCACTTCTGCGTCCCATATCCAACGAGGTCAAGTGTAATAATAAGCAAACTTGACGCGTGACATAGAACACACGAGACGCAGGTAATGATAGCCATGCAATATAGGTTTAAATCACCATTCCATTCTGCAAATCTGATTGAAGGCTTATCGCATACTTGAAGATGAGTATTTATGTATGTGTGAGTTCACATCACTAATATCCTTTTTGTGTCTTTTCTTCAAGGTGCAAGAGGAGACCAGGGTCTTCCTGGGTTGTTTGGCATCGAAGGACCCAAGGGAATGCCTGGTATGGATGGTATCCCTGGAGGTGAAGGAAGACAGGGACTACCAGGACCCGATGGTCCATCGGGAGCACCAGGTTTCCCGGGTTTCTCTGGCTTCCCGGGCAGAGAGGGTACTCCTGGTCGCCCAGGACCCAGAGGTAGGTTCCCTTCTGGGTTTTTTTTTATTTTATTAAAGGGTTAACTTTTTTTCACGGGGAGGTTTAATTGTACCTTTTTTTAAGTTACTTTAAAAAAAGTTCTATCAATTGGAATTGGATTTGTTTAGTTTTATTTATTGCTTGACTTTTTTCCATTGATAAAAGTTTCCAATCTATAAAGTTTCCATTGTTGAAACTGACAACTGTTCAAATTATTCCATTTTTCAATGTTTCCATCATTCAAAGTTTCTTTTTACTTTAATCCATGTGAAGTTTCCAGCAGTCAAAAGTTTCCATCGTTCAAAATTGCCATTGTTCAAAGTGTAAATTTTTTCATTCTGTTCCCTAATACAAAAGTTTCCATCCAAAGTTTCTTTTATCCAAAGTTTCCATCATTCAAAATTTCCACTTTCAAAATTCTTTTATCGTTCAAAATTTCCGTCATTCAAAGTAATTCAAAGTTTCCATCATTTAAATTATCCATCTTCAAGTTTCCAGTGCACTGCCGTGTTTAAAAGTTTCCAGCTTTCAAAGTTAAAATACTTGTCCACATTCTAGATCTCTTTTCACCATTTTGTTCCTTGTATTTGTTGTTGTCAGGTCTCCCAGGCATCAAAGGTTTCCCAGGTATTCCGGGTGAAAACGGAATCCCTGCCTTCGTCGCTCCTCAAGGAGAGCCTGGGATGGATGGGGAATCTGGCCCAGATGGATTGCCAGGTAAGTTGTCTCTCGTGCTCCTTCAAGACCTAGAACTACCTGTCACAAAATTGTCTAAAACAACTTTGATATCTCAAATAAAAATTTGCGTCCCCATAATGACACTGCCGTCGATTTCACAAAGAGTTAGGACTTGTCTTATCTCGAGTTAGAACGAGTAACGCTTCCTAACTTAGGATTAATATTAAGGTCTGCATGCTACAGTGCAGGGTTAGGACTCGTCCTAAGTCCTAAGATAAGTCTTAAGTTAGGAAGAGTTTTGTGAAATCGACGGCTGGACATTATCGGTAATTGTCAAAGACTAGCCTTCACAGTTGGTGTATCCCAACATGTACATTAAATAATAAACTTGTGAGAGTTTGAGCTCAATCAGTCGTCGAAGTTGCAAAATAATAAAAAGAAAAAGACACCTTGTCACACAAAGTTGTGTGCTTTCAGATTCTAAAATTCTAAATCTGAGGTCTCAAAATCAAATTTGTGGAAAATAACTTCTTTCTTGAAAACTACATTACTTCAGAGGGTGCCGTTTCTTTTAATGTTTTATACTATCAACCTCCCCCCATTACTATTTACCAAGAAAGGTTTTATGCTAGTAATTATTTTGAGTAATTACCAATAGTGTCCACTACCTTTAAGGTGATCCCTAAACTTTCTTTATTTTGTATTATTTTGAGCTCTGTCTGTACAAATTTTATTTTGTATTCTTGTTGTCTATTGTTACACAGGAAAGACAAATTTTGCTTTTTTTTATCAGGACATTAAGAATCTATTGAATCTTGAATATTCAGGCATGAAATTCTTTCCATTTTTTAAGTCTGATTTCCGATTGTTTTGCCTAAGCAAACTCAGACAAATTGCCTAATTAATAGCCTGAAAACATACATTAAACCATAAACAAGTATTTTGGCCCTCTTGCTCAATAATTATTTTTTTTATTTTTCCCAAGAAGTAAATATCATGCCCAAATACTGACCTTCAACTAATGACCTTCTATCCACTAATGACCAGGTCCGAATGGCAACCGGGGCCGCCCTGGATTCCCTGGCCTGAACGGACTGAAGGGAGATAGAGGAGATGTTGGACCTGTTGGTCTAAGGCGACCTCCTGTTGTTGGACCCAAGGGAGTCGATGGTGAACCGGGTCGGGCGGGACGCCCAGGTGAGATCTAGTGCCATATAATATTTTCTTTCTTGATTTAATGAAAGCAAGCACGATATTCTTCCTAAAGAACTAAATAGCCTGATTTAAAAAAAATTGTTTGCCCTCAAAAAAATCATAAAAACTGTGAATAAATAGCTTGAATAAATATATTACAGCATAGAACAAGTAGGTTGGACCTTTTGCTGAAAAAAGAAAAAATGTATTTTCCTAATTTTTTCTCAAGAACCAAATATCATGATCGTGAAAATTTGAACTCTAGAAAGCTCGATGCGCACTACAATTTCCGATGTTTTTGGTTTTTAACGTTGGCTGCATAAATCATTCTAATCTAATCTAATCTAATCTGAATACAGTTTTTTAAATTAAACTTTCTAGTACAGACTGTTTGTATTGATTAGTGTGCATTCCTCTATATTTTTGTCTTAGACCATCTGAGTTTAAATAATGTAATTGTTGGTATTGTAAGTTTCTCATTTTTTTGCAGTCTGTTGCTGCCATGTGTTTTTTAGTATTAAACCAATTTATTATAATAGCATCTTTAAATACCCAGAGGCTTAATGTATTTTTGCTTGATGTTAAAATAACATTTTCAAGAAGAAAAAAAACCCATCCTGCATTCCCTATTTTATGGTCAAATTCAATTTAACACAATTTTTGTTGACGCTTTAACGTACCCAGGACCTAAGGGGCGAGTAGGTGATATTGGTTTAGTTGGGGAGATTGGTGAATCTGGATCCGTTGGGCTCAAAGGATACAATGGCTTCGGTGGAAGAGATGGTCGACCAGGTTCGTATATCAAGAAATAATAATCGTAATATTTCATTTAAACAAATTGTTAGCCTATGTAATAAGGAGACTGTAAAATATATAAAAATGTTCTCAAGTGCATGCTCGTATATTTTGAGTAATCATTTGCAAAAATAGTTTGTCATCCAAAGTTTTTTCATTATTAAAAGTTTCCATCTTTAGGCCTGAAATTTCAAGGGGGCAACAAAGGCGATTGCTTCCATGCCCCCTGGCCATTGCTTTGATGCCCTTTAAATGCTCAAGTAGAATTTTACTATTTCTGCATAGGGTGCCCTTTACCAAGGAGAAAATGCCTCGGTGCCCTTGCCCTTGCAAATGTGAAGCATTCAGGCCTGCATCTTTGAAAGCTTCCATCATCGAAAGTGTCCATCATTCAAAGTTTCTATTCTTCAAAAGTTCCATTATTACAAAAAAGTAGAGTCTTTTTCGAAAGCTGACATTTCGACCCTAGCAGAGTCTTTCTCGTAGGCTATGGTCGAGACATCAAGCCCTTTGACTTTTTTGCATGTATACCATCAAAGTCTCCCGATAAACTTGAGGGGGAAAAACAAGAGTATATAGTGAAACAGTTCTCTAAAGATCAACTCTACCTGGCAAGTAGATACACACATGGTGTTATGGCTAAACAAATGTATATGTAAACCATAATTTGGTAAGCAGTTTGCAACAGCTCATTCTATTTTCTCTTGTGTAATATTTTGTTTGATTTCCTGCTGTATTATTAAAGGTCTGCTCAAGATGAGAGGTTCTAAGTGCTTTGAGGCATAAGGCGTTTATACCTTTTGATTATTAATATTATTATTGTTATTATTGTTATTATCATTGTTAATATAACTGTTAGTATTATTATTATTATTATTAATTATCAAGGTCTGATGGGCATGAGAGGTTCTAAGGGTCTACCTGGGGATGAATCCAACGCCCAGAAGGGTGTAAAGGGCGACATCGGGGACGTCGGTAGCTATGGTGTCCCTGGACGTCCAGGCCGCCCCGGCCTACCTGGACAGGATGGATTCAATGGTAAATCACACATTGCTTCTTCTTCTTCTTCTTCTTCTTATTATTATTATTATTTATTCGGCCATTTCACGAAGTAATAATAATAATAATATAAACATATTGAAGTCTTATAGATGTTAAAATTTTTTTTTTTGGGGGGGGGGGGGGGGGTTTACCCATATACACCGATGTGTGTAGCGCTGTATACTCTAGTTGGTATGACACTGCTCTAGAATTGCAAAGGTCGTGGGTTCGAATCCCACCCGAGTAAAATGCCTGTGATTTTTTTTTCACAGGACTCGGGGAAAGTACTGAGTATGCAGTGCTACACACATCGGTGTATATGGTTTTTTTTTTTAATAATAAAAAAATATTGTCCTATATACACACGTATCTACCAACAAGGTACTCAAGGCGCTTAATAGTATAATAAACAGAAAGATAGGTTATTGAAGTTATGAATTCTGAGACCCAATTAAGAGCTCCTCACAAGGGTTTAAAAGGTGCTGCAGAGCAATCATCAGCAGCCACAGCCAGGAACACCGGGGCATACCCCCTTCTCTTTTTGATAAGTGCATCGGGTTCTTTCACATGCGTTACACAAACATGGGACCAACGGCTAGAAAATGGTGTCAAAGCCAACTATTATCTTCTCACGTTTTATGTGTTTTACCCCCCCCCCCCTGATATTATTGTTCTACATCCTTAGTAAATTTGTAACCGTTGATTCTGTGTTTTTTATTCCCCTTTGACTCAGGTCTCCCTGGATTGAAGGGTGATATTGGAGATCAAGGTGTGCCTGGACAAGTAGGTCTAAACGGCCGCCCAGGACCCGGGGGACCGCGAGGAGACTTTGGAGATTCTGGATCACAAGGTATAGTATAGAAAGAAACACTTCAACCTTTTAAAGGCAGTGGACACTATTGGTAATTACTCAAACAAATTATTATCAAAAAACCTTTCTTGGTAATGAGTAATGGAGAGCTGTTGATAGTATAAAACATTGTGAGAAACGGCTCCCTCTGAAGTAACGCAGTTTTCGAGACAGAAGTAGTTTTCCACAAATTTGATTTTGAGACCTCAGATTTAGAATTTGAGGTCTCAAAAGCCTCTTCAGAGTTTGTTTATTCTGCACAATGTGCATTGTAATACCCTTATTGGACCCCTTTCATTTATATACCTAGATGCAGAGAAGTTACTATGGTTAATCCTTTGGTACACAGATTAGTTCAAACATGATTTTTTCAAAAGCGCCGTGCCATAAAAAAAAAAAAAAAGTCTTGCTATGCATGGCTTCGCACATTCCTCTTTTGAAAATAAAACTACAGTTTAGCTTTCTTGTCCTTTTTTGTTTTTTTAGGGGAGAGTGGAGACAAGGGCGTGGGTGGCGGTGTTGGCTTACCAGGAGCTCCTCCCAGACCCCAGGGCTTCATCGTCGTTAAACACAGTCAGTCTAGAAATGTTCCTCAATGTTCAGCCGGCATGACGACACTATGGAGTGGATACAGTCTACTGTACACTGAAGGCAATGAGAGAGCCCAACACCAAGATCTAGGTAACTTGAAATGTCTCAGTATTAATTCTCCAGAAGATGGTCAGAGTATACTGATCGAATTGTCTAGCAGAAAACCTGTATTTCTCAGGGCCACCGTTTTATAACGCTTGTCTAACAAAGATCAAAGCGCTGTGCAACGGATTAATGACGAGATATGCACCGAAATAAAATAAATTATGCCTACGGAAAAATATTCTTGAATAAAGAAAGGAGGGCTGGTATTTTTGTGTGTTTTTTTTAATAAGCAAACGTTTTTTGAATTCTTTTTTATGAAAAATATTCCTTTTTTTTTTTATAAGGCAGCCTCTAAAAAAGTTAATGTATAATAGATGTTAAATTTGCATCGGGGATAAAGAATATTAATTTTGGTTTTTACCCATACACCGATGTGTGTTAGCACTGTATACTCAGTACTTTCCCGAGTCCTGTGAAAAAAATATCACAGGCATGTTACTCGGGTGGGATTCGAACCCACGACCCTTGCAATTCTTAAAAAAATTAATTAAAGTTAATGTAGTTGGCAGGGATGGTTAAATTACTTTCATGTTTGTAATTATTACAATTATTTCTTTTTTAAGGTCTTGCTGGGTCTTGCCTGCCCCGATTCAGCACCATGCCCTACATCTTCTGCAACTTCAACGAGGTATGCAACTACGCCCAGCGTAACGACAAGTCATTCTGGCTGGCCACGTCCGAGGCTATCCCGATGATGCCGGTCTCGGGTAACGGGATCAGACCCTTCATCAGTCGCTGCACGGTGTGCGAGACGCCGTCACAGATCATCGCTGTGCATAGTCAGGATACCACGCTACCAGACTGCCCGCAGAACTGGAGATCACTGTGGATTGGATTCAGCTTTGCAATGGTAATAATTCTCTCTCTCTCTATTAGACAAAGGCATTTGCCTGTGGTCTCGTCCTCAAACTGTACCCTGCTTGAATCACTGGTACCGCCCCCACCACAGAAAGTCTGTCCAGTTTGTTTATTTTATTTCCATTCGTACATTTATGCACTGTTTTGTAAATCTAAACTAATCAATACTTGTTAATAAAATACAATACAAATGATTAACGACAACATAAAAAACATCAATTCAAAAGGGGGGTATTTTTTATTTTATTTTTTTATTTAATAGATGGAAATTTGCATCGGGGATAAAAATGATTAATTTTGGTTTTACCCATATATAGCGATGTGAGATAGCACTGTGTTCTCGGTACTTTCCCGAGCTCTGTGAAATAATCACAGACGTATAACTCTTTTTATAAAATTTTGTTTGTTTCTTCCTTTCTTTCGCAGTACACATCTGCAGGGGCCGATGGTGGTGGCTCACCACTTGCCAGTCCCGGTTCCTGCCTAGAGAGCTTCCGCGCCACGCCCTTCATCGAGTGCAACGGACGGGGCAATTGCTCCTTCTACCGCAACACCTACAGCTTCTGGATGACCACGGTCGACGCCCAGGAGATGTTCCAACGGCAGCGGCCCCAAACCCTTAAGGCCGGCTCGCTGCGTACCCGCGTCAGTCGCTGCCAAGTATGTCAAAAGCAAATGTAAATAAAAACTTAAACAAAAACAAAAACCGAAACATAACACACTTTATTCCAAGGTTTATAGATATAAAGCTGTCTAGGGTAATTTGGTAAAAGAGGAATCGTGCTGATAACTTAGACAGTTTTAAGATTTGTCTGAGGTGGTTTCGTTTTTTTCCATCCTTGAAATCAAAACAATCCCAGAAGATCACTGGTTAGGGGTCTTGTCAAAATTAACCCAGGACAGGTCGTTGAAGTCAATTCCTTGAAGTCAAATTTTTGTTGGATTTCCATCTAACTGTATTTTCTATGAGAGACATGGTTTTACTCGCTGAATAGCAAACAGCTCTCTGATGCACTACAGACATGCCCCTCTGTAACTTTGATTAAGATATATTCCCTTTAGCCTTAAATTAAGCAACTTTTTATAAATGAACAACTTGGTTTCATTTAAACCAACTCTTAGACACTTCACCATAGTTTTGAGTCACATAGCGCTGGCCATCACTTGTCCTAAATCGCTGTATCAAATCATTAAAAAGTTGTGAGTTGTTAATATTAAAGGAATCGCATACTCATTTAAATAAATCTCCATAAAATTTGTTTAAATTATACTCATTTACATATCAATTACAAATGTAACAAGTGACTTTCATTCAAGTTGGTGCTAGCTGATTTTATTACTGTTTTTATTTTTATTTTTTAGATGTAAACTGCATGTTATATAATATATATATGTGGGTGTGTTTCTGTTGGTTATCTTTTATCCATGTGTTTTGTTTTTTTTAATATTGAAAAACATCTTCGTAATCTTACATGGTGCTCTTGTAAAACTTAGCGTTCAGGTTCTCCTCTTTTTTTTTAATCAAGCATTTTTAAGAATTGTAGGTTTGTAGACATTTTAATATTAATATAAATAATAATAAAAGTGAGACTGACTTCGTACAGAATATGCTGCAGATATTTTGAATCGGAATGGACAAAATAAAAAATTAAAATTCTTCATACCTGACTGGCTCTGAGAAAACAATGAATGTGATGGTGTCTAGTGTGTTTTTGTTTTACTCTTGCACACTGTATTTTCAACAAAACTCATTCTAACCATACTATAGTCAGTATATTTTGCCAGATGGGATGCAATAAAGGCATACTTTATGGTCTAAACTGCGACTTATTGGACTGTGATATTGGACTGATGAACAAAAGGGCAGGGTCCATTTATAGCAAACATAATTTGTTATGGCCTTGATATTGGACTGATCAACTTAAGAGGGCAGGGTCCATTATACAAACAATAATTTGATATGGCCTGGGCAAGGTGTGATATTGGACTGATAAATAAGAGGGCAAGGTCCATTTTAGCAATCGTTGTTTGTTATGGCCTTGGCAAGGTGTGATTAATCAAAAATCAAACTAAAGGCAAGGTCCTTTATCAATCACAATTGATACGGCCTGAGCAACGTGTGATATTAGACTGATGAATGAGGTCCATCATATCAAGAATTCTTTGATATTGCCTGGACAACGTGTGATGTTGGACTGATGAACATACCACAGCAGGGTCCATTAATGAGTTTTGTTTATCTACCATCTCCAAAAATTTCACCTAGCACTAGTGAAGATTTTAATATTTGTCTTGACTTCGAGATAAATATTGCCTGGCCCTTGGTAGGATGTGATATTGGACCGATGAAATATGAGCCGAAAGTCCAAACCTTTGATACCAAAACCTGACAGTTATCATTTGTACGAGAGCCTTGTATTGTAATAACAATGCAGCATTTTGTAAGGTGCACTTTCCGGTAAGCCATTCAAAGGCGCCAGTCTAGTAGGAGTTATCAACACATTTTACATTATTTTTATCGAAAAATATGCAAGGTGTAATATAAATAAAACAGGTTGCTAATTTAAATTTGTCAATTTTTATACTACTTTTTAACTACATCAATTAAAACTGATGCACGCCTGAAAATGTACAATGGTGTGAAGTGATGGTTTTGTTTATACAACCTTTCAACAAATCTGAACCTTGTCGTCTTTTGTCGCTGAAAATATCTTTCGGCCAAAGTCAATACTTGACATTTTGTGCATTTTATAATAGCTTGGCAATGTAACAAATGAATAACAACTAATAATTTATTCCATTTTTTGAATTAAAGGTATTGCCAGTGAATAGCTAGCAAACTCTTGGTCTTTTTTATTACCTGTATTTACTTTGTAATGTTTAACCTTACATGTAGGTGACGATATTAAGTAAGAATGATCATAGAGGTTGGCATAAAAGAATTTGTTACTTGTAATTATGAAAGAAATTATTTAAGTTGTAGATTTGTGCGGTAGATATTTTAGATTTAGTTTTGTAATTCTAAAGGAAAATCTGTAAAATCAGCTACTGCTATGATTAAAACCCAAGCACCCCAAACTAAAAGTACGAGACTCGCCCAGTACGTCAGGTAGTGATTAACGCTACATACAAAGCAGACCCGATACTTCACAGAGGCATCGAAGTTGATTGCCTCCATGCCCCCTGGTCAGTGCCTTGGTGCACTTAAAATGCTCCAGTAGAAATTTACCATTTCCTCATAGGGTGCCCGTTACCAAGGATAAAATGCCTTGGTGCCCTTGCCCTTTCGAAAACGAAGCATCAGGCCTCCAAAGTGCGGACCTGAGAACAAAAAAATGTCCACATAACGTAGGGACTTGACACACACTATAAATGTGGACTTACACCTGGCCACATGGTGTTTTTAACAGTGTTGACAAATAACATGTATGATAACAATTTAAAAACATGGTTATAATTATGTTCAGCTGGTACTCCGCCAACTTTCTAGCTAGATTGGATAGGTGACCACTCTCCCCCAAAAATTACGTAACTAAATTATGTTCACAAAAATTGTCATCTTTACATCATTTTTGAAATATCGTTTTCTTTGTAAACCATGATTGATTCGTAATGAGAAATGTAACAAATAAATTTTAAACAAAATGTAAAAGTTTCTGGCTTTGCTTCTGGAAAACGTTGTGCTTCGGGTAGATGCTGGGAGTATACCAGGGCCAAATTTCATGGCTCTGCTTACCATTCTCCACTTTTGTGCAAGCTTTTGTGCAAGCGCCGAATTTCCGGGCTTGCTATGTAAGCGTAGAATGCTTAGCAACAACATGGAGTACACACACGCACAAGCCAAAATACCCCTGCTAACAGTGAAATACGCTTGACAAAAGCTTCCGCAAGCGCCGCTTCTTTGCTTATGGTAGGCAAAGGCAGACCCGACCCCATTACTCTAACATCCGGTCTATTGTCATGTTCATTATAGTCATTGTGTGTTTATGTAATGATCACTGCAGTCACTGGGTCATCTATTGCGAGTTAAACGGGATGTGGTCATTTTTATTCTGTCCACAAACAGTGTTATAAGATAAACTCGAAGCGGTCTAAAGATAAACCTCCCCTAACTTTAATGGGTTGAACCTGATTCGATCTAACTTTAGAACCTTTCAGACACACAGAGAGTTGAACTCGATCGGGTTGTACCATGAGTTAAAGGCAGTGGACACTATTGGTAATTGTCAAAGACTAGCCTTCACAGTTGGTGTATCTCAACATATGCATAAAATAACTAACCTGTGAAAATTTGAGCTCAATCGGTCAATGAACTTGCGAGATTATAATGAAAGAAAAAAACACCCTTGCCACACGAAGTTGTGTGCGTTTAGATGGCTGATTTCGAGACCTCAAGTTCTAAACCCCGAGGTCTCAAAATCAAATTCGTGGAAAATTACCTTTTTCTCGCAAACTATGGCACTTCAGAGGAAGCTGTTTCTCACAATGTTTTATACTATCAATCTCTCCCCATTACTCGTCACCAAGAAAGGTTTTATGCTAATAAATATTTTGAGTAATTACCGATAGTGTCCACAGCCTGCAAGCTTACAACTTGTGTGATTTTAGGTCAGCCCTTGAAGTGCGATCAAAAGGCTTGACAAGTCTTCTAAAGTGCACACCATGCGCATATGTAGGTCAGGTCAGGCCTTCCACTCAATGAAATGTGTCTACTTTTTTTCCAAGGACCAAGAGTATGCTTGCAAACAGGGTTTGGGTATAAACTTATGAAAAGTAACAACTCTTAACATGTACACAAACTTTAAATACAAAAATAAGGCTAGGTTTAAAACGCATGACAATCTGTACAATATTGAAAACTTTATTATTAATATTAAATTTTGAATCTGTGGTACTCTCTGAATGGCGCTTTCAAGTACACCCGTGAAGTTGCACCCTCGAGTAAACAAATAAAACAAACACTGGTTTAAAAAAGAGAAGAAAAAATGAAAATTATTGAAGTGTGAATATCAAATCTTCTAAGAGTGCCAAACTAACGAAATGCATTCAGAAATTACATCATTTTCCTATACAAGGTAATCAGTAAAAAGGAAACACTGCTTGGTTATTTACTTCTTTTTTTTACAATATCTCTGTTCGGGGGGGGGGGGGGGGCGACCCCCAACCCCCGCCCCAACAAAAATATTGACAACATTGGGAGACGGTCAACTTGGGGCTTATAAAGCTCAGTTGGTAGAGCAAGAAGACACAGGTTCAGACCCTGCTCTATTGAATTTGTTGTAAACACTGGCATGTACCTGCAAAAAATTTGGGGATTTTTGTAGATATTTGTTCTATCAAAACTTTTTTTCTGTGGCTTGGGCCTCAATTGGAAACGATATACTCTCAGTATAAAGTTTAGAATTAATGGTAGAGAACTTATGTTAAAACTAATCGACGGAGAAAGCCTAAGCCATACTTGAAAAAAAAAAATTCAATAAAATTGGTAACATCATGTAGAAGCCAGCATAAATGGACAACGTGCATTCCCTGCTGATGTTATTACTAGGGGTGTGTTTTGGCAACCATGACCTGAGAACAAGTTTCTGACCTCAAGCTCACTGACCGAAAAAATTTCCAAGAGCTACGCGGAAAAAAAAGTCAATAACCAGAAACAGCTCATGACCTAGGTACATCTCTTGAAAACTCATGTTCTTAAAATGTACAACCGTTTTGTTTTCAAGTAATGGAACTTAGTCTCTGTTATTTTATCAATATTATTTCATTGTTATGCTTCAGGGTATTCAATTTTTAAAACAATTCCATTGTAATTTTGTGTAAGTTTTAAGAGTTGGCCATCTTGAAACCATGCCTCACTGATTCAACAAGTCAGTAACTGTTTTGGTCAGAACAGCTTTGTTACCGCAGTTCAACCAAACCCGTGAAAACACTTGACCAATGACCAAAGCTCAAACATGTTTCTGGTTGGGGTCGCCAAAACACACCCTAGTACACCCAACATACTGTTTACATATCATATTATGAATATTACAGTAAAAATACCACCATTGGTAAGGATCCCTGTTACACTATAAAGAATTATTTACATGATTGCATGTTTCTGTAACATACTTAAATACAGAGGGAGGTTTCCAGAAATGAAACTTTGCCCTCTCGCTTTCAGCCTTTCAGCCACAAGTTCTTTTGACATTTAAAGACACTGGACACTATTGGTAATTGTCAAAGACCAGTCTTCTCACTTGGTGTATCTATGCATAAAATAACAAACCTGTAAAAAAATTTAGCTCAATTGGTCATCGAAGTTGTGAGATGATAATAAAAGAAAAATCACCCTTGTCACACGAAGTTGTGTGCTTTCAGATGCTTGATTTCGAGACCTCAAATTCTAAATCTGAGGTCTCGAAATCAAATTCGTGGAAAATTACTTCTTTCTCTAAAACTACATCACTTCAGAGGGAGCACAATGTTTTATACTATCAACCTCTCCCCATTACTCGTTACCAAGTAAGGTTTTATGCTAAACATTATCTTGAGTAATTACCAATAGTGCCCACTGCCTTTAAACAACCTCTGGTGCCCCATTTCATAAAGCTAAGCAAAACATGAGTGAGGCACAATTTGCACACAACCATATGGCGCTCTCAAGGTATTAGGCATTTTAGATCTTTCCAATTTTAACGGATTTTGCAAATAACAATGCTATTCAAGTTAACTGTTATTTCAAAGATCCATTCTTTCTCTTTCAAATGATGGTAAGCTTAGGTGCATGTATGGAGGGTGATCAGGGACAAAACTACAGCTAATTACAAACGACCTTTGTGCTCTCTCTTGAGTGTTTTTGTGTGTGTTATATTGGGCAACTAATGTCGCCATGGAGGCTCAAGCAGGGTATAGTGCGCAGTCGTCTAAAGTGGCTGTTAAGGCTGAAAGGGTTAAAAAACCATGTTGGTTTTCTAGTGAGAAAATTTTCTCCCCACAATGAAAATGGAGAGCGCTTTTGTACAAGGATTATTCTGTATCAAAGGTCTTAATATCACTTATTCCACCACTTGTCGAATACGAATGATTTCTGAATACATTTCTAATGTATTTGACACAAGATCACGGTTCTCCACAGACAAAAGAATTGCCTAGCAAGTTTTATCCACCAAGCGAATAAATTATTAGCAGACTACCCGCCACACAATGTACATTATATATATACATTGTAAACTGTGAGGCAACCAGTTTCTACTGAGCATACTTCATCCGCGCTAAGCAAATATTTTGCGCTAAGCAGCTCTTTAAAAATGGACCGAGAGAATCAATAATGTTTAATCAAACTTTTCACCCCAAAATATTTAATTGGTGTTTCAAAACCGACAGCTTCTTTGTAAAAAAATCTTCAGAAATCAAAATGAAAGTTAGGTTTCTAATTTAAAGGTAACCATTTTTTTTTAAGTTTATCTTCCCCCCTACGGTGTTGAAACAGCAGTTAAAAAAACTACAAACACTGACTAGGAAAAGTCTATAATAACACGAGCAATCCCCTTTACTGTTATCATGCTGAGAAGTAGGGTACTAATCATAACAGGTATCAGTCTTAGGCCTTTACGAAACCACGGCTTCGGCTCCAGATTCGGCTCAGGCTAGCTTGGCCCCCGCTGTTTTTTTGTCAATTGCGCGTGCTTTGCGTACGTGCTCAGGACTTCAGACCAGAAAACAGAGCTTGAAGCAGAAGCAGAAGCTGTGGATTCGAATAGGGCCATAGTGTCTGAAATAACGGCTTGGACATGGCTACAGCTAGAACGATGAAAAAGCCACTGGCTGTAGCATAAGCCAAATCCGATGGATTCAAACGCGGCTTAATATTAGTGGATTCTAGATTGCATACAGCATTTTTTTTTTTTTTCAAAACAGACCGTTGACAGCATATCCGAATAGGAGAAAGAACTCTATAATAATTAAATAATTACATTAAAAATTATAAATATCAGAAACATAATTCAAGATCTCAAGAAGAGGCTGGAGAGGGGGAGGGGAGATGATAAGGGCGGAGGGAGGTGAAATTCAAAATTGAAAATTTGAAATAGGACAGTATTATAAAATTCATAATAATTATGTCTGATGTTGAAGACCGGTTAGATCGATTCAAGATTGCTGTAATAAAGTTATTCATGGCAGTTTCATGAGTGAAATGTCTACCAGCAATTTTGTATTCATAAATGATATTTTTTATTTCATAGAGGTTGTTCAATCACAAAAAAGTAGCTGATCACAACAAAATCATGTTTACCGGTATAAGGTTACCAGCCATAATGCAATACATGTGACTGGTATCCTGTTTATTTTTGCTCGGCAGAAAACTTTTGAGCGATAGTTTCTGCCTGAGCAGCTCTTAGAAATTGAGCCCAATCATTTATACTCAAGAGCAAGTTCAGGCGGCGACTAGACTTGACTAGACCGACTAGACTAACCAGAAACCATAGAACACAGGGAGTCCATTGACTATAATAGAACCATGCACTGGTCGAGTATAGTCAATTCGAGAGCTACGTCACAGTTTCTGGTCAAGTCTAGTCGCTCGCCTGAACTTGCTCCATTCAGGACTAACATGAATGTGTACATGCCGTCCAAATCCTCCTCCCCCTTTAAGTCCATTAGCCACTCCCCTAATGAATCCCCCTCCCAGCCCGCCAGAGTGATCGTGGAAGTTATGATTTTCTATACTGAGGTTAGAACCATAAGGGAGTTATGGAGTATATTATGCATATATTTACATAGTGATGAGGGAGGTTGGCGGGCGGTTGCTATGGAAACAGTGTGGTAGCGACAACAATGGAGAGGGAGGGGGGCCTTCCGTCAGACTCTTGTACTTCTGTTTTGTGATGTGGATCTTGCGAATTCTACAAAGTCATCTATTAACACTGGCCACGCTCCTTTGAAAAATAAAAAGTTAAACAGAGAGAAACAAATTAGCAAATATTGTTTTTTATCATTACAGTAGTCAGTTATTTGTTGCACTATTTTGCATTATTGAATAATGATCGCATGCCTGTGTTGCAAGGGTTAACAAGGTGCTATGACGCATTCAGTAGCCACTGCCAGGAACAACGGGGCGAACCCCTTCTCTTAGTGTATAGTGTTACTGGGATCTTTTACGTGTATTACACAACGCAAAAGACCAATGGCTTAACGGCCCATCTGAAGGATGAAGCATCCTGGTTAACTGTCTTGCTAAAGGACACATGTGCCACGACTAGGACTCAAACCCACACTATGCTGATCAGAAAATAATAAATAACAAAAATAATAATCGTATTTACAATGTGCCTTTTTCCAAAGGATACAAAGCGCTGAGTATTTTTACTGCAAGGTAAGTGAGACGTAGTTTCTGAAATTATGACGAGACTTAATCCTTTTTAACTACTACCCGGGCGGAAGGTATAGAACATAGGCTTGGACAACTACTTTAGCTTATATAGGATCCTAATCAACTGCACTACCGCCGAGTCAATTCTTGAACTGGTCTCATTGTTTCGACTAACTCGCTCTAGTCATCGTCAGTCTCCTGATACACACATGGTGTTATCGCACACCAATTATTATTATTTCATCTTATCACAGCATGCAAAAGAAAGATAATATTTTCCTTTGTGCCGGTAACTCCTCGAGTCGGGCTATGTCCCGTAGCCTTAGATCTCAAGAAGAGTCTTTCTTAGGATCCTTGCTGTTCCCAACAGCTCCGCCTTAAAAAACTGCAAAAGATTTATTCTCACATTTGTCCCTTTTTCGTCAAGATGTTTCCATAGTGCTTTTGGAATGGTACAGAGCGCCCCAACCACAACAGGAACTACTTTCACTTTCACGAATCTTACGAAGTTCCCTGGCCAGGTCTTGGTACTTTTGGATCTTGTCCATCTCCTTCACAGCTACCCTTAAATCTCCCGCCACAGTTATTATTATTATTATTATTATTATTTCTGACGTGTCTTACCTTCCTCATCGTAATTGCTCATATCATCTGAAATCATATTACTAAAATCAAGCAAGAGGTTCCATGTATCCCTAGGTATCGATTTCTTGTGATGTTCCTGTCCAAAAAAAAAGAGAGAGAGTAATTAATTCTCAATGAAAATATAAAATATAAGTTACTTTTCCCCTCGGTTTTCCTTTGTGCACAGCCACAATAATATAATAACCTAAAAAAATCTGACATCACACTTTGAGACTCTTGCTTTACGCCAGAGATTGGTCTTGGGCCTACACCAAGATCCTGTCGGTCAAGTTGTACGGATGTACCGCTGACGTCGCATTTATTTTGCAGTCAAATTCTATTTACACGTTTGGCATGGGTCATCATCCACTAGGAGCAGAATGCATACACAGTTTCCTTCTCAACTTTTGCCTTAGCAATTATGGTTTTAACACTTAAAAGTGTCTTGCCCAAGGGCACAAGTGTCATGGCCGGGATTTAAACCCTTAAGGCCGGTTTATAGTCGGTCGCGCAATGGAAATCTGGCACGCAATCCTAAGACTGCGGCCTAAACACTGTGTCTTTTTATGATCGCGCGTCAAGATTTGCATCGCGCGACCAACTATAAACCGGCCTTTACTCTGCTGCTGACAACACCAGAGCAAGGGTCCGTTGAACTAGACCGCTCAGCCACGACACATTACACGACAGTGTAAATTCTCTAAGCCATACTTATAAAGTCATCATAAAGGTGTCCACAAAGTTTTTACCATGTCTCTGATCGTGTTGTTACTCACCGTGAGAAATTTGCACCAGAGTTCCAAGAATTGAAACCTTCCGTTGAGTACTATGTTCCAATATGCTATTGCCATATCTAGATCTAGTTAAAGGGCAGGGTGGAGGTAAAAATAAACCACAATCACAGTTAATCAAAACTTACAAGTTATGAACAGGAATGTTTTGTGTCGATGGTTTGAATTTCATTCCTTTACTCTGGGTAACGTTTTTGAGCGAGTTGAACAACCATTTGAAACTAATCAATTGCACTTATTGGCAAGGCTCCCGCTACATGTATATCTCAGAACTTTTCAAGTTTACACTCCTTCAGAGAATCTTCAATCGAGTTCCATGCTAACTCCTCGTTGAACCAAAGTTGACACTCATGGGGTGACAGGTCTTTTTCTTTAGCTGCGCCACACATCTGGATCTCTCTACCACTTGTAGATGTTAGATATTGTCTTAGAACCACAAAATTCAAATCTCATCTCGAAACTTATCTTCTGTCACAGGTTTTTAAGGACTAATTTTGTTGTGTCCTTTTGTCCTTAGTTTTGTTTGGGGTTTTACTGCGCCTTGAACAACCAGCAGGGTGGATATCTGCGCATTACAAGTCTTTGTTTATGATTATTCTTTTTATTCCAGAGTTGTACAGAGATCCTCGGGTTCGAGTCTGTGTTCGAGTTCGAGAATCACAACCTGGAGTTGTGTTTTTGTTATGCGCTCTCAAACAGGCTGGTCCTGGAGAGAGCGCAATATAACTTACCAAGACTCTTTTGTCCAGGGTTCTTGGCGAAGTTGAAGGTAAACTGGTAAAAATCTTTAAACTTTGCTGGATCTCTGAGCTCGTTCTCCAGCGTTGGAAGCTTCGTCTTAAGTTTTTCAATTGAATCACATCTGTCGATGACAACAAAAATGGGGTTTGGAACTTAGAGTGTAGGTACAGGTCTAAGGGCTAATGTTTTTCAAAAATAAACAGCAGCCGATTTCACGAAACGCTAGGATTAATCCTATCTCTCTAAAGTAATCGATTTCTTCAAAGAGCCATCAAAACCCGGAGGTATGGCAGCTCATTTGTTCCGGCTGCCATTCAATTATATAATGGCCAGCTTGAACGGTGAGTTGCTGCATCATTCTGTATCTAAACGCCTTTGTTGTAAGTGCATTCTTACTTCTGTTGTTGTTTAGAGTTCTTTTTCCATATAATGCCCTTTTATCTGTCCCTGGTTCACTTTTTAACTCTGTATTTATTAGGCCCACTATTTTTCTGTGGTAAGGTCTATCCCATTTTCAACGCTGTACCTTTTTACTGGTGACTGTATTTTTATGTGAGCAATAAGGCCAAAGGAATTTCCCATGCAGGGGGACAATAAAGTTGTATTGTATTGTATTGTAAGGTATCTCGAGTTAGGACGAGTAACTCGTCCTAACTTAGGATGGGTTCAATTCGTCCTACGTATTTGGATACGGAACCTAACTCGCCCTAAGTCCTAAGATTAATCCCAAGTTAGGAAGAGTTTGGTGAAATCGACGGCAGGCTTTGAAATAGCCGACGGCACATGCCACAATTGCCTTGGTGCCCCGTGCTGTGGAGCACTCTGCAAGGTTCCAATACAAACCTACAATTTTCTCATGGTAGGAGTGCCCCTTACCAAATAAAAGCCCTCAAAAGCTCACAAAGTACTCACCCTAAGTCCGCCATTCCGTCGGTAAATTCCTTCTTGGTAAATTCACATTGTGTTGCAGCCTTGAACTTCCAAGCTATGACCAGAACTGTTCTGCTCGTTGGGTCGAGCATCAAATCGTCGCAAAACTTTGCCACTCCATCGGCGAGCACCTTATCTTCATCATGGGAATCTAGTAATCGAACCGGTTAAAAAGTTAAAACCAGCACTATAATGGACCGTTCCGGCTTTCCACTAAGCTCCGCCCACCGCGCACGTGAGCAAGACACGTGTACGAACACTCCCAATGACATTCTGCACGATTCTGCCGCGCATGTCGAATATACGCGCACGCATGACCGAGTTTGTCCGACCACAATCATTGCTGTGATTGGTCAAATGGGTGAACGCGCACAGTTTGATTGATAGGCCGGACCGGTCCATTGGCCCGCAGACTTTGGGAACAGACCCAGTTTGTTTGGTGGACAGTTATTTAATAACTTTGTAGGTTATCAGGCCTGGAATATCCTGATGGCAACGGAGGCCTTGGACTCCGTTGCCCTTGTCTTGGCCTTGGTGCCCCTTCAAATGTTTCCCATAGACTTTAAGCATTTGCAATGGAAGTGCCCTTTTAAAAATGAAAATAGCCTTGCCCTCTCAAAGATGAAATTCCAGGACTGGGTTATTAATGTTGGGTCCACAAATAATTAACAACAATATGAAATTATGATTTTTGAAACAAATCAGAAATTGTTTTATTTTACTTTCTTTCTTCATTTCCCAGAGTAGCCTGATCCGACTAGTAATATTCAATAAGGTTTATCATCGAATAGCAAAACATCAAGAGAGGGCGCTGTCGAACCCAAACACAGAGATATAGGCCATGCGTGCGCACGTCGTGCATGGCAACATACACCGCGGTAGCAAATGCCTCATCTGCCTACCCATATAACCCATTGCGGTTTTGAATTGCGATAAACTTTATTTAGTATGAGGGAGGATTTTGATTTAGAACACTTTGACGCAACAGTGAAAGTGTCTTGTTCAAAGACACAAAAGTCACGACCGGGACTTGCACCTACTAGTTGCGATAATGTAACCCTCCTCCCGACGGCGAAGCCGTGAGCGAAGCCGGACCATCGGGAGGAGGGTTACGTTATCGCAATTACCCACATTCCAGTGATTCAGCCCTGTAAAGCGCATGTACTGTAGGGTCGTGGCTACTCCTCTACCCTAGATAGAACTATGAACTTGAAGTTCGTTCCGCTATCGTTGAGACGACAGAGGAACGAACCTCATCATAGTTCTAGGAACAGATTAGGTCGTTGCACGGCGTAGGCACAGAATTCCACAGTGATAACTACTGTCACTGACTGCCATGATGAAATTTGCTAACTTATGTTCCCTATCAACTGATGAAAATTAGTTTGACTTGATCATAAAAGGTTTATCGCAATTTAGAACCGCAATGCATTATGGGTACTTTTGGGTAGGCAGATGGGGCAGTTTGCTATGCGGTGTATGTTCATGCTCGACTCACGCACGCATCGGCTTTATCTTTGTGTGGGTTCAACAGCGACAGCGTCCTCTCTTTATATTTTGCTATTCGGGATAAACCTTATTTTGTCGATTGATGTGGTAAACAACTCCAAAACGACAGGCTAAACATGCAATTTTTCTACTAAATTAATTAGATTGTATTGTCACCTTTATATCTGTGGTATAGTTTTTCTAATGACTTCTTGTCGACTGCTGGTTTGGGCTCCCTATAATAGAAATCCGGGTGTGCAAAATAACTGTCCGATGCAACCTCTAGCCTCCAATCGTGCTGGGATAGGCAGTATATTGCGGTCTTTTCGCCCGTGTTTGTGAAGGCAATAAACTGACGGACTTTGTCCCTCTGTGACGACTTCAACTTATGCTGGAGAGAAACAAGAATTGAGGATGAGTTAGAACCGGTTCATGTGACCGCAGAATAAAGACTGTTTGTTTCGTACAAAGTGAGTAAATATGAAAATACCCGAAGGAAGTACTTACCATTTCGATTCCCTTTCGACCTGGTTCTCTGTGTTTATTGGATGCACGGGTGCACTGCGCATGCGTGAACTTCTGCAGAATTTCTGTGCACAGTTAATCTTGCCTTCTAAATCTACAACTTCGGCTCTTAAATGTTGCCATAAGTTATTCAAATTTTTAAAAAATTGCTTTAATTCATTTGTTGACAAAGTTTTTAAAATCTTGAAGTCCAGAAAAGAGTTTAAAAGTACTAAAATTAACTTTAAAATTACAAGTTCTTGGACCGTTCTCAGGGTTCGGCTAGGAATAGGCTTACACCTAGACTTATTTACAATAATATTTAACGCTTGGAAAGCAATAGTCTGGTACCTTATGTGTGAACGAGGTTGTTTCAACCAACAGAGGTGGTGTTTCGGAAAGAAAATTTATGGTCAATTTGAGAAGCAAAATATTCGTTTTGTTCTTAAGAACACAAAGTCGAGAATGTGGTATGAGATACTGCCAGGTTTAGCCATTTTTGCGGGCTGCCTCAGTGCGGTAGGAGTAGTAAACATCGGCTTTCAAAAGCTAGGGAATGGTGGAAAGGTAACTCAATTTTTTTGTCAGCCATGTTTGTTTTTCATGTTTGTTGCCTTTGGGCTGGTTGCTTGAATTGTGTTGTTGTAAAATTCATTGATTGTTGTTATTCATTGACCCCCCACTCAACAAACCAACAAAGCACAGAGAGACGTGTAACTTGTTTGACTTCATAATCTCAATATTTATTTGTAATAATAAATATTTTTATAGGCCTATCATAAAAATAATAAATAAAAATATTATTTATATAATTATATAAATACTAAATACTATTATAGGCCTGCCTCATACTTTTCATAGAGTTATATATAATAAGAACTAGAGGGCGCACGAGTGATGCTTCGTGCACAAGTGCCACGGGACCGCAATTGACAAGTGCGTAATTCTGCACGCGCGTTGAATATGAAATACACGTTTGAGGTTTTTTTTATTGAACGCTCACGCGATGCTTTTTGTTCAACTTACAGACTTACAAAATGGCCGCACAAACACACGCTGTGAGATGCCAGTTTTGTCAACTTAGAAAATGGCCGCCTGCGTGCATGCCGGGGGGCGTATATAGGCCAGTGCACCCTCTAGTTCTTATATATAACTCTACGGCCTGCCTATAAATATAATAATACAATAATAAAGTATAATAAATCTATTCTGTATAATAATTAATATAATAAATAAAAAATAATATTGATTTTTAAATAATACTGAAATAGTGCTTTATTATCACACTCAATAGTCAACTATTAACTTTTATTTAAAATTATAATTTTATTATCCTTCAAAGTTCAATATTTAGTTTTCAAAACAACCAACAAAGACAACTTGATTTAAAAAATACCACTCCGCACTTAATTTTACCAATTAGAATTACTGTCCAAAAAAATCATGGTAATAATTAGACCTAGTTTAATACTTCAATCGCGAAATTTGTCATTATTAGTCGGTCACAGATACTGACAATTTTCAGAAAAAAAGGAGTACAGCGCCTCATCCCCAGCAACTTGGTCTAGCATGTCTAGGTAACAAACAATGCCATCATAAAACGCCATGTCATGTTTGTAATGATTGTCAGGCCTAGTCCTATGTTGTTTATTATTTAAACTTGTTGAAAATTTTATTGAAATGTTCAGTTATGGCATCATGCAACCAGGTCTGGAAATTAGCACTGGTAGTATTGCACTTGCAGGTCCGCAACAAGTGATTTTAGCATCAGGCCAGTTTGTAAACTTCTCATCGTACCAGTTAGGTCTTGTTTTTTTGTTTTTTTATAATAACACCTCACTGCATCTTTAAAGGGTCTGGGTACTTTTTGTAGGACACAAAACTACACTAAACTTCCACAGTTTAATGATAATAATAGTAGAAAGCTTCCCTTAAAATATTACTTGCTGAGAGGTGCTGTAGTTTTTGAGAAATGAGTAAAAACAAGTCACGAAAATCGTCTCTAAAGACGAAAACTATTTTAGCATGTAAAACTTATTTATTTTACTCATTTCTCAAAAACTGCAGCACCTCAGCTAGTAATATTTTAAGGTAAGCTTTCTACTATCATTATCTTCAAACGGCTTCAAAAATTGTAAATCTGTGGACATTGTATTTTGTGTTACAAAAAGTATCAATCTTCAAACGGCTTCAAAATTGAAAATCTGTGGACATTGTATTTTGTGTTACAAAAAGTATCAAAATCCTTTAAAGGAACACGTTGCCTTGGATCGGACGAGTTGGTCTTTGAAAAGCGTTTGTAACCGTTTGCTATAAAATGCATATGATTAGAAATATATTTTTAAAGTAGAATATAATGATCCACAGAAGTATCACTCGAAATTGCGTGGTTTTCCTTTCACCTCGTCGACTAACACGGTCGGCCATTTATGGGAGTCAAATTTTTGACTCCCATAAATGGCCGACCGTGTTAGTTCGCAAAGTAAAAGGAAAACCACGCAATTTCGAGGCAAATTTGTATGGATCATTGTATTCTACTTTTAAGACATCTTTCTAACCATATGCATTTTAAAACAAACGGTTACAAACGCTTTTCAAAGACCAACTCGACCGGTCCAAGGCAACGTGTTCCTTTAATTTGTAAATTTGTCCATTGACTATTATTAACTTTATTCATTTCCTTTTTAATACTCAAACAGCTCAGGAGGGTAGCTTCAAACCATTTTGAATATCGATTACTACGACGAGACGAAATGATCGCAGGCAAAGGATATTATTCAAAGGTAACAAACCTGTTCTTAATTGTAGGCCAGTAACAAATTATTATACAAATAATGAATGTTCATGAGTGCAATGGTGGAAATATGTTCACGAGTTGAAAGATGGAATGTTCTATTATGAGAAGTTACCTCTTTCGCAAAAACTACTTTGAGGGAGCCATCTCTCACAATGTTTTGTACTATCAACAGCTCTCCAATGCTCCTTACGGAGTAAATTTTTATGCTATCAATTATTTTGAGTAATTACCAATAGTGTCCAGTGCCTTTAAAAATCCTGCTGGTGCTGTGTGATTTTCACTCTCTGGCATATAAAGCGTTTGGTTTTTTAAAAATTTTGTTTATATTTTTTATCATCAGGGGCTTGAAGCACTGCCGGATGTGCCACTGACAAAGAACTAAAAGATGCATGTTGCAATAACCACCACAAGAGGGCAGCCTACCCTCAAGAGATCATCGCAATGACAAGATTGATGGAGGAATGTACAACTGTGATATCAAACGTGAAGGATGATTTTTGCGCATGAAAATAAACCCAATTTATATAAAGAGTAGCAGCCATCTTGGATTTTTCCCATTGACATCAATGTTACCAAACCGAGGCTGGAATAACAAAATAGTCTGGTTTCTATTTGCAAAATGATTATCAGCATTCATTATTGTCATTCGATACAAGAAACATGACCAAAATGGAGTCAGCATGATAGAGGTCAACTAATGAAGCAGACAATAAATATGCCATGGCCCAATTTCATAAAGCTGTTAAGCAGAAAATACTGATTAAAAAAAATTGAGTGGGGCACCAGACACAACAATGTAAACGTAATGTAGTTTTGGTTGGTAACCTGTTTCTGTAATGTAATACTTTTCTGTGCTGAGCACGCTTTTGTGCTAACAGGCTTTATAAAATTGGGCCCACATGACGGCAAAGGCTATAAAATTTTAAACAATACTTGTCATAAGAGATGTTAAATTTGCAACGGGGATAAAGAATATTAATTTTGGTTGTTAACCCATACACCGATGTGTGTTAGCACTGTATACTCAGTACTTTCCCGAGTCCTGTGAAAAAGTATCTCTTAAGTCTAGTTGGTAAGACACTGCTCTAGAATTGCAAGGGTCGTGGGTTTGAATCCCATCCGAGTAACATGCCTGTGATATTTTTTCACAGGACTCAGGAAAGTACTGAGTATACAGTGCTAACACAAATACTGGTCATGCTTATTTAAAACCTATGTTTTTTTCTTTGGTTTGAGACTCTTATATCCTCAAATATACCTGAATAATAAAAAAATAAAAACAGTATGGACCAGTGAAAAGCTTACAGCAGGACTGATACTTTACTCAAGTACAAATTTACAATTTCCTCATAGGGTGCCCTTAACCAAGGAGAAAATGCCTTGGTGCCCTTGCCCTTTCAAAAGCAAAGCATAAAGGCCTGCAGTAAGGTAACTCAATGGGCAAAAAGTTTGGACTAAAGCCCTGGGGCCAATTTCATAGAGCTGCTTAAGCAAAAAATTTGCTTAAGCACGAAAATGGCTCACCTGTTTTACACATGTTACTGGCCAAAATTTCATGCCATATACCTTATACCATATACATTATACCATATACATTGCTTGTGGCTGGTATTTAGCTGTTGTTCACTTAGCATAACAATTGAGTGGAGTCTTGGCCGGTAATCTGATTTTACTAAGCAAGGATTTTTTTTGCTTAAGCAAAATTTTGTGCTTAAGCAGCTCTATGAAATTGGGTCCAGTTCATACTTCCTGTGAATGCGAATGCGATGGGAATTTGACGTGAGTTCGACGTAACAACTTTGTTTTCGCTGTGAATATTTGCAGCGAATATGTACAAGATTTGAGCACATCTCAGCTGCTGCGAATTATTCATTGCAAATTTGTGGCGACAACATTCGTTTCGCATTCGCAGGAAGTATACACCGGGCTTTAAGGGGGGGGGGCACTGGTTGTCATAGACCTTTTCGCAAATAGTCGAGCGTGCGTAAAGCTAGGAATTAGGTGCATAGTGGTCTAGCTGGTGATCAAATTTGATCCATAGCTATCCCACAATGCACCTCATTCAACAGTTTGCGCTTGCGCAATGGTATTTGCGAAAAGGTCTGTTATAAAAGCAGGCCTCTGGCTGCATAGGATTATGAACTATCGCTCAGTTATAGCGTGTGCGACCTATCCCCTAAACTGACAAAGTTTATATTAGAAAGAAAGGAGACACGGACAGATTTCAAGATAATACTGACTAAGGCACTCGATAAAAAAAACCATATTATTTTGTTCATATTCATATTGAGTTGTATACAGAGTGCGTGTGTGTGTTTGCACTTCAGAGTTTTTAGTGTTATAAATAAAATAAAAATTAAAAAATCTGAATTTTTTTTGTTGATTTCCTGTGTTGATATTGGTGTTTGTTATTAAAAATTATTATGTGTATAATTTGCATCGAAGTTGAGAAATTTTTGATTTTGAAGTTCCAGAGTTTTGTTTTGGCCAGCTAAGGTAGCTTGATGTTAAATTATTCAGATATAAATAGATTGAGATCTTTTATTTACTTTTCTAGCACTGAGCTGAGGTAGACTGGGCCCCTGTCTTTATTTGCAAGGATAAAAACAGGTACTTGCTATTCCGATCAAGTGATCTCAATGGATACAATGATATCATTGGATAAATGCAGTGACATCACGGACCAATCAACAGGTGATTGAGCTGAGGTAGACTGGACCCCTGTCTTTATTCGCAAGGATAAAAACAGGTACTATTCCGATCCAGTGATTCCATTGGATACAGTGATATCATTGGATAAATGCAGTGACATCACGGACCAATCGAGATACAGATAATGGAAAGCTTACTTTCAGTCGTCTGTCCACGTGTGTACTTAAAGACACTGGACACTATTGTTAATGTCAAAGACCAGTCTTCTCACTGAGTGTATCTCAAAATATGCATAAAATAACAAACCTGTGAAAATTTGAGATCAATCGGTCGTCGAAGTTGCGAGATGATAATGAAAGAAAAAACACCCTTGTCACACGAAGTTGTGTGCTTTCAGATGCTTGACCTCACTCAAATTCGTGGAAAAATTACTTCTTTCTCGAAAACTAAGTTACTCAAGAGGGAGCCATTTCTTACAGTGTTTTACATATACTATCAACAGCTGATTGGTGTATAATTTGACTGCGTATCTCTATGTGAAATGAAAGTAGGTGAAAGGTGAAGATACACGACGGCTGGAGGCCAGTCTCTGACGTTATTCGCGAGCCTCGAAGTGTTACGTCAGATGTTCAAGCTTGTAAGAAGCTACTTGAATTCTGTTGTGTGCAATTTACATTATATTTTTGGGGCAGAGGTTTTCAAGTCATCGTAATGATTTATACATAAGTTGTGTGCAAATCTGTGAACGTAATCTTATCAATGTTGTCACCAAACTTGACCTAATGCCTTGCAAGTTGTGTCGGTGGCCCTTGTGTTTAAAAAAAAACTGTTAAAGGGGCTGGATACTTTTTGTAGGACAAACACAGTGTCCATAGATTTACATTGAACTCACACAGCTACGAGATAATGATGGTAGAAAGCTTCCATTAAAACAATACTTGCTGAGGTGCTGTAGTTTTCAAAAACGAGTAAGCTCAGGTACTCATAATCTTCAAACTGTGTAATTATGTGGACATCGTGTTGTGTGCTACAAAAAGTACCCACATTTATTTGCTAAGCAAAAAATGAGTGGGCACAAGTTACAACTGTAACCTGGGTTGTAACCTGTTGTTAATAGATGTTAATTTGCATCTGGGAAAGAATATCCATGTGGTTATACCCATTATAAACCTGTTTTTGCTAAGCAAGATTTTCTTGGGGTAAGCGATTTTTGTTGTGCTTACAGGCTTTATCAAATTGCAACATGCGGTTTTCTCGTGGTTTGTCTTTAAAGGAACACGTTGCCTTGGATCGGACGAGTTGGCCTATAAAAAAAAGTGTTTGTAACCGTTTGTTATAAAATGCATATGGTTGGCAAGATAATTTAAAAGTAGAATACAATGATCCACACAAGTTTGCCTCGAAGTTGCGTGGTTTTCCTTTTACTGTGCGAATTAACACGGTCGGCTATTTATGGGAGTCAAAAATTTGACTCCCATAAATGGCCGACCGTGTTAGTCGACGAGGTTAAAGGAAAACAGTGCAATTTCGAGGCATGTTTGTGTGGATCATTGTATTCTACTTTTACAGCATCTTTCTACCCAAATGCATATTATAACAAACGCTTTTCAAAGACCAACTCGACCGATCCAAGGCAACGTGTTCCTTTAATCATTCTTTGAAATCGTAATTAGACCCCATCGCACTATCTCCTTGCTCCTTGTAGCTTTGCCCTCTCTTCGAGACGCACTGGTGCCAAAGTCGGCACATTAGGCACCCCCAGGGATTTTTTGGATGGAAACCTACTTATATGAAACGTGAGTTAATTGCTTAAAGGCAGTGGACACTTTTGGTAATTACTCAAAATAATTATTAGCATCAAAACCTTTCTTGGTGACGAGTAATGGGGAGAGGTTCGTGGTATAAAACATCGTGAGAAACAGCTCCTCTGAAATCACGTAGTTTTCGAGAAAGAAGTAATTTTCCACAAATTTGATTTCGAGACCTCAAGTTTAGAATTTGAGGTCTCGAAATCAAGCATCTGAAAGCACACAACTTCGTGTGACAAGGGTGTTTTTTCTTTCACTATTATCTCGCAAATTCGACGACCGATTGAGCTCAAATTTTCACAGGTTGGTTATTATATGTATATGTTGAGATACACCAAGTGAGAAGACTGGTCTTTGACAATTACCAATAGTGTCCACTGTCTTTAAATCAATGCCACAACATTCAATTTGACAAAAAAAGGCTTCGTTTTTAGTTAACAGTGTTACTTATCCAAAATGCAGCCGATTGTTGTCCATCGGATACGAGTCTTCCCATGTCTTTACTGTGTAGCTGTGTTTTTCTACACCCGTTTCAACTCCGGTCACAGTATTAAATCACCTGTAAACATTGGTAGCGCAATCGGTCCTATTGGTCATCAAATTTGCAAGAGCATTATGAAAGGAAAAACACATTTTTTGTGCTTTCTGGTGCATAATAAAGGGCTTCAGCTGAGTGAGAAATGACCTCTTTCTCAAAAACTACTTTATATTACTTCAGAAGAAGGAGCCGTTTCTAATAATGTTTTAACTATCAACAGCTCTCCATTGCTCTTTAGCAAGTAAGTTTTTATAATGCTAACACTTACTTCGAGTAATTACCAATAGTGTCCAGTGCATTTAAACGCAAACAAAATGTGTTCAGTTCGTTGAACGCTTTGCTGTACTTTTTGTCATATGCACGATTAATAATAGTTTTCTCAAAATCCTAGTTTGTAATGAAAATTTAAAAACCCGAGTGATTACCAAACGTATACCTCCCCCATGTAATGACAGACCAGGCGGTTACGTCGTCATTATTATTTGGGTCCCAGGTGGCCTCAAAACATCATAAAATCATTTTCGGAAATTCAAGATCATGAGATCAAACCTGTTCGGTACCCTCTCCGATTCTAATTGAAACGCAGTGGGGATACCAAATGCAACAACAAGGTACCTCGGGGGATTTTGTATAGAGAAACCCCTACTTTTAGAGTCACAGAGAGGAATTTACAGAAACCTACTTAAAGCCATTGGACACTTTCGGTAAACAGTATTGTCCAAAGGCCCACACTTCGTGTATCACAACTTATATATAAAATAACAAACCTGTGAAAATTTAGGCTCAATCGGTCATCGGAGTCGGGAGAAAATAACGGGAAAACCTTTGTTTCCGCACGTTTCGCCGTGTCATGACATGTGTTTAAAATAATTCCGTAATAATTATTCTCGATATCGAGAATTGGTAATTGTTTTAATATTTTCTCAAAAAGTAAAGCATTTCATGGATAGATATTTCAAGAGAAGTCTTTCACCATTACCGTCTGTAAACCCTGTTAGTTATTTGTAAATCTGTGAACTTTTTGTTCTGTTCCGAAAGTGTCCAATGGCTTTAAGAGGTAACTGCTTTCGGCGAACCGAAATTTCGGGAAAACGAATTTTCTGGCGCTCTTTAAATTCATTACTTACTACCTTCTTTAAAAGGGAACTCAGTCTGGTCACCTATTACAGAGGCACGCCCACAGGAGGGAAAAATGCTTTAAAAACGGCGGAGGACGGCTACCCAAAACCAGTATCACTGACTTTTACAAGAATATCATCATGGGCTTCTTGACCGGAATTGTAGTGCTGATGGCAGCTGTAACTTTGACTCTTGTGCGGGCCGAGGATGGTGTTGTCTGCCAACCGCTTTGGACCCGTTTCGAGAACAACTGCTACCGATTCTTCGGCCCCGCGAAGAATTGGTCAAGGGCCGAAGAACACTGCCAGGAGTTTTTTAGCCGCTACGGACAGGGACATCTCGTCTCCATCCACAGCCAAGTTGAGAACAACTTCGTACTTCAGTTGAGAGAAACCAGCATCAGCTCACCAACAGAACATGTTTGGGTGGGATTTCACGAGGTCAGACCAGAGGAGGTGGAGGGGGACACTGGGCCTACCGAGAGTATTCTAGTGCGAGACGTTTACGACAATGAGGCCAACATGGAGCAACATCAGCCACGGGTGACACCCACAGAGGAGTGGCCGCAGTGGACGTGGACTGACGGTACACCTTTTGACTTCACTCAGTGGGTGCCAGGTGAACCAAGTGGCAACGGTGGACTGGGACAGATTTTTCACAGTCGTCGGCAAAAGTTCATTGGTTGGGATGACGTTGGCCCTCACTGGAATTTTCCATATATTTGCAAGATACCCATAGCACCATAAAACGTGGTATTGGTAAAATTATAGCTCCATGGTAAAATCCGATTTGGCTTGGTGCCCCTCATCAACCTAGCATGAACCCTTCCAAACTACAGCATCAACCTGATGACAATACCCCTTCAATATGACTGGCTTCTCGTTGTCAGAATATCACCCCACCTTTGCAAACGGCTGGAAAGAAGGTTACCACTAACGACTCTCTCACTACAACCATGAAGAAGAAAACAAAGGGAGTCAACTTAAGACTAACAACATTTCATCAATTTGTGGACGGCACGAACAACGGTTCTGTCTACGGTTCTGCTAAATCTGCTGCCGATAGTTCTTCGGCTGTTGACTTTCTTTTTATATCCACCATTGACAATCTTGTTCTGACAGTTTAGTTTCAAACAAAAATTATATACAAAACTTATAAAGTCACTTTTGAAAGTGTCAGATGTCGGGCTCAATTTTCGAGGCTAAGGTCTATAGGAGGGGCGCCCAAAAGATTTTTAAAAAATGTTTTGCTTTTGAAGGCCTATATTTAATGGCCATTACTTTTTGCTTTGCAATTATGCTGTATTCCTTAAGCCTCCGTTTTACCTAAAGGCACTGGACACCTTTGGTAATTGTCAAAGATCGGTATTACAACATGATTCATAACATAACAAACCTGTGAAAATTAGGGCTAATTTTTGGATCATCGATACGACAATACAAGAGAATCGTGAAAGAAAACACAATTGTTGCACAAGTTTGTGTGCTTTCAGATGCCTAAAAGGGCCACAGGCATGAAGTCTTATAATATTTGAGTAAGAAATTACCCATTATTTTCTTTAAAACTACATCACTTCAGAGAGAGACGTTTCTCACATTGTTTTTTTTTTACTATCATCAGCTCTCAATGTTGCTCTTTTACAAAAAGTAGGTTTTTATGCTAATCATTGTGTTGAGAAATTCAGATAGTGTCCAGTGCCTTTAAAATGGATAATACAGGATTGGTGCGTTTAGCATCATTGGTAAATGCCAGTCATCAGGCAAAATGAGTCGTTTGTCGATCAAGGTAACTTTTCGATTTTGAGATATTAGTACCCCCCCCCCCAACTCCTACTAAAACCTTTGATTCAAAAGTTGTAAAAGTAGAACTACACCAAAAAATGCAAGGGAGTAAAACTTAGAAATGGTGGTTTCAAGTCAAGTTGTTTATGGAGAATACATCGGCACGTTTTGTTTCAATGCTAAAAATTGTAATCCCTGTTGATGTTATTACCAGGAAGAAAATGCCAATAATATAAAATAAAATAATTGCTTATCACTCCAGAATGTTGGCGTGTTTTGGCTTGTTTCTCCATACTGATGGTTTCCGTGAAACGACTAGCTTGATCGCATCACTTGTTTAAAGGCAGTGGACACTATTGGTAATTACTCAAAATAATTATTAGCATAAAACCTTACTTGGTAACGAGTTGTTGATAGTATAAACAATGTAAGAAACAGCTCCCTCTGAAGTAACGTAGTTTTTCGAGAAAGAAGTTATTTTCCACAAATTTGATTTGGAGACCTCAGAATTAGAATTTGAGGTCTCGAAATCGAGGATATGAAAGCACACAACTTCGCACGGTGTGAAAAGGGTGTTTTTCTTTCCTTATTATCTCGCAACTTCGATGACCGATTGAGCACAGGTTTGTTTTTTTATGCATATGTTGAGATACACCAAGTGAGAGGACTGGTCTTTGACAATTACCAATAGTGTACACTACCTTTAAGAGTCACAGACGGAAATAAGATTGCAGAACATGATTTTGGGGGTAACTGCTTTCGGTGAACCTTCCCTTCAATCATCAGGGAAAACATTCAGACGCTCTTTAAATGTGTTAATCGTTAACTTCTCTATAAGGAAATTCAGTCTGGTCACCGATTATAGAGGCACGCCCACAGGAGGGAAAAAATGCTTTAAAAACGGCGGAGGACAGCTACCCATAACCAGTATCACTGACTTTTACAAAAATATCATCATGGGCTTCTTGACCGGAATTGTCGTGCTGATGGCAGCTGTAACTTTAACTCTTGTGGGAGCCGAGGATGGTGTTTGCTGCCCATCTTATTGGACTCAATTCGAGAACAACTGCTACCGATTCTTCGGCCCCAAGAAGACGTGGCCAATGGCGGAAATACACTGCAATGAATACTATATCAGCGGGGGAAAGGGACATCTTGTCTCTATCCACACCGAAAAGGAGAACAACTTCGTACTTCAGTTAAGAGAAACCAGCATCAGCTCAGAAACACAAAACATGTGGTTGGGATTTCAAAAGTCCAACTTAGACGAGAAGAAGCATGGTAGTAAGGAGAATATCCTAGTGCGAGACGTTTACGACAATGAGGCCAAAAAAGAGCAACATCAGCCACGGGTGACACCCACGAAGTGGACTTGGACTGACGGTACACCATTTGACTTCAGTAAGTGGTACCCAGGTGAGCCAAAAGGCAGCGGTACAGTGGGGCAGATTTTGAGCAAGAATAAGTGGTTGGCCCCTGGTTGGGCTGACACCAAGCCTAATGACGGGAATCTTCCATTTATCTGCAAGATGCCGGCAGCGCCATAATGTGGTATTGGTAAAAATCCGAGTTGACATGGTTCCCCTCATCAACCAAAGATGAACCCTCCCAAACTATACAGCATCAGCCTGTTGACAATACCCTATTACACATGACTGTCTTCTCGCATTCGAAATCGCTCACTCCGCCTTTGCAGACGGCTTGTAATGAAGGTCATCCACCAGTGACTCTCTTGCTACAACAAAGGGAGTCAACTTCATCATTGCGGACGGCACGAACAACGTCTACGGTTCTGCTCAATCTGTTGCCGATTGTTAAAGTTATTCAACTCTAAAAGCTTCGGCTGTTGACTTATTTTGGATATCCACCATTGACATTCTTGTTCGGACAACTTAGTTTCCAAATTATACAACACTTATTAAGTCACCTCTGAAAGTTTTAGCTGTTGGGCTCATTTTTCGAGGCTATGTCTTAGGGGCACCCAAAGCATCACTGATTTTGTTTGTGCTTTTTGTTGGCCTATATATACTGGTCATACTTTACTTTTTGCTTTGCGATTTATGCTGTATGCCTTTAGTCTCCGTTTACTTTATGATAAAAGCACTGGACACCTTTGGTAACATTTTCATCCTCATTTGTTGTATTCCGGCTTGTACATAAAATAACAAAATCTGTGAAAAAATGGGACGAATTTTTGGTCATCGAAGTTAAAATAGAGTGAACGAGAACATCTTTCATTTGTGTGCTTTCAGATGCTTCAGAGGCCTAGCCTAGAGTCTTTGAATATTTTGATTGGAAAATTTATCTATTATTTTCTCAAAAACTACTTCAGAGAGAGAGAGAGACAGACGTTTCTCATAATGTTGAATACTATCAACAAGTCTCCAATGCTCGTTACCAAGTAAGTTTTTTAATGCAATGTCCAATAGTGTCCAGTGCCTTTAAAATGGATAATACAGGATTGGTGCGTTAGCACCATTGGTGATGCCATCACGCAAAATGAGTCATTTGTCGATCAAGGTAATTGTTCATACTTTGAGACATCTTAAAAATTAGCACAATAGTTATGCTAAAAACCCATGCATGCTAATATCACCTTGATTCAAAAGATGTGAAAGTAGAACTACACACCAAGAAATGCAAGAGTTGTTTACGGAAAACACATCGGCACGTTCTGTTTCAATGCTAAAATTGTAATCCCTGTTGATGTTATAACCATGAAGGAAAATGCCAATAATATAAAATAAAATAATTGCTTAAAGGTCACTCCAGAATGTTGGCGTGTTTTGGCTTGTTTCTCCATACTGATGGTTTCTGTCAAACGACTAGCTTGATCGCATCACTTGTTTAATTTTAATCTTAAAGCTTCTTATACATACTGATTGTATGAAGTTCATTTTGTGAAATAATATTTTTTTCTTAAAGGCAGTGGACACTATTGGTAATTGTCAAAGAATAGCCTTCACAGTCGGTGTATCTCAACAGATGCATAACATAACAAACCTGTGAAAATTTGAGCTCAATCGGTCATCGAACTTGCGAGATAATAATGAAAGAAAAAACACCCTTGTCACACGAAGTTGTGTGCGTTTATGATTGATTTCGAGACCTCAAGTTCTAAATCTGAGGTCTCGAAATCAAATTCGTGGAAATTTACTTCTTTCTCGAAAACTATGGCACTTCAGAGGGAGCCGTTTCTCACAATGTTTTATACCATCAACCTCTCCCCATTACTCGTCACCAAGAAAGGTTTTATGGTGATAATTATTTTGAGTAATAACCAATAGTGTCCACTGCCTTTAATTAAGAAAAATGTATAGCTTAAAACCTACAAAAAACATAACAGCTGATCTTGTTATTATTCAATGACACATTGATTTCTAGTATTGTCAAAGACCATGTCTTCCCTCTTGGTGTAAGCCCTATATCCCAACATGCATAAAATAACAAACATGTGCAAATTTGAACTCAATTGGCATCAAAAATGCGAGAGAATGATGGAAGACAAACACGCTTGTCGCACAAGACGCATTGAATTCGAGACCTCAGTTGAGATCTCAAATTAAATTCAAATTATTTTAGTGAGAAATTATTTCTTTCTCAAAAACTACGTTAGGCCTGCTTCAGAGGGAGCCGTTTCTCACAATGCTTTGTACTATCAACCGCCCCCATTGCTCGTTACCGAGTAAGTTTTTATTCTAATTGAGTAATTACCAATAGTGTCCAATGCCTTTAAACTCCAAGATAATCACATGTTTGTTACTCCAAGTTCTGATTGGACACAAAACATGAGCACCGTTGTGACTTTGTCAGATCCTGTATTATCTTAAGTAGCCTATTAATTTGTAATTTTTGTTCCTGCATGCTCCAGTGTAATTATGTTTGGTCTATTTTTTATACATTTTGTTGCAACTCATTAAAAATGCTTTATGAATGTATACTAGTGACTCCAATGCATATTACTTTTAATGTTTTGTATACAATGTCGGCATATAACTCAAGCATTTTAGTCAAATGCACATAAATGGCTTGACCCCTGACAAAATTGCAACAAAAATAAATTTCGTCAACATTTCTTTTGACACCCTCAAACAACATAAATTATATAACGAACATTTTGAAAAAGGGAAGTAGGGGAAATGCATAATTTGCTTAAATTAAAAATGGCCGATTTTTGCCTCTGATTTTCACTCCAAAATTAATAAAGATTGACACCGGCAACATGGCGCCCATGTGAATAATTATCATACACTCTCAAAACCCCGGGTTAGAATTAACCTGGATCCGGATTTGGACATGACATGAGCCCGATTTCATAAAGCCTGTAAGAGCACACAAAAATATGCTTGGCATGAAATTTCTTTATTGATAAAAACAGGATTACCAACCAACTAATTGCCACGTGATTTTCACTGGTGAAGCAAACAACAGCTGAATACCAGTACATCAAGCAATAATAATATGCAACAAATTGAAATTTTGGTTGATAATCCTGTTTTTACCAAGGAAGAAATTTCATGCTAAGCAATTTTTTGTGCTTACAGGTTTTATAAAATTGGGCCTCGATGTATGTGACGGTGAAATTCACCCCCCCCCCCCACCCCGGAGATTCTGTCCTCCGTCGTATGGCGACTTACACTTCAACTTCTGATCAGCGGCGGGCGTTTGAAATAACTTTATATACACCGGGTGATGTGTTTATTTTGGAGGGAGACTGACTCGACGGGCCTTTAGGACTCCCCGTATCAAATTGAGCTGAGGATCAAAGTTCAAGAGTCAATGAATATTTTCCTTTGAATATTTTATTGTTATTGAAAAACTGTGAGCCTTCGTGCCTTTTTGAATATTAGTTTGATAAATTGTTTGCACTGTACGCCTATGCTATGGGAGCATTGTTTTTCTAGTGGGGTTGAGTTGGTATAGCGCCCTCTCTTGGTAGTTAATTAGTACGGAAGCAGTCAGTACTGAAAGTGTAAATAAACCCTTCTAAATACTACTCTCGCAGTGGTCCACGCCTTTATTTTGGTTTTCTTCGGTTATTTGTATCCTTCATGCAACATGTAAGTTACGTTAATACATACCCTTCGTATCAGTAAGATATATGGATAGGTCTCCTGCTTACGTTTGCGCTAAAAATAAATAAGGACACGTGTATTTAAATTTTAGGTCGGTGAAAATGATGCAATGTTAAAAATGCAATCAAGCCAATGGCAATACAAATACTAGGCCCTACAACACGAACAAGTACAACAGTATCTTTTAAAAATACATATCGCTCACACCACCACCATAGAGAGAAAGGACTCTATGGCACACACCCTGAGGCTCGAGTGTACTACACGGGTGCCACTACCTTCTTCTACCTCCAGCTCCATGCACACAGACGTCATAAAAATTGTTTCTCTTTTTTTAAACCTGTGCTGTAGTGTAGGCCTAAGTTACTGAACTGAATACTTTTATTAAACCACAAAAAGGTAAGCTATCACAACACTAAGATTTTTGTATGAGGGAAAAACAAACAAAATGTTACAAAATATTTATAAAAGGCCTTTGTGGCATGGTCACCGTGTGGTGCACGTGGACTGGTAAAATAATGGTTTAGACCTACGGCAACTGGGGCTCTAAACTCATTTTTTTTTAACACAATTTTTTTGACATTTTATTTGGTAGGCCCTACAGTAGTACGATAACGTTACCCTGGAGGCGAGTTACGTTATCGCAACTAGCTGTACAGGGGTGGATTCACAAAGAGTTAAGACTAGTCTTATCTCGAGTGAGTTAGGACGAGTTACTCGTCCTAACTTAGGACTAGCCACACGTTTTGTATATCTCCTAGGACTATTAGGACTAGTCCTAACTCTTTGTGAAATCGACCCCGGAGCCCTAAAGAGCCCTACAGTACTAGCTCCACAACTAGCCCTACAGAACCAGGTCTAGTAACAAATGGTAAACTTGGTCCTATTTATGTGTAATTTTTAGTAAAATGTAATTATGTTTTCAAAATGATAACTTTTGCTAACAATATAAATAAATCTTATTGTTTCAGAAATAAGGAAATTGATTGTTGCATATCTTCTGCCGGTCATTTCTTTGCTGTGTGGGTGTGGAAAGCCTAAACTAAAACCAGTCTGCTGAGTGTTACATCATCAAATCTGCCTCTACCTCCTGTGAAGCGATGTTTCGTAATCGTGGAAGACGACGTACCGAAGGACTTGGTCTCCTGCTACTGGGTGGCCAGCTGATGCGAGTCGGGTTGGATCGTATACCACCGACCACGCTTGGCACAATTGCTATAAATGTTGCCATTTATTTAAAGGTATGTAGTTTAAAAGGGTTTTGGTACCTTTGCCAGTCGTAACCAATAACTGTTTTGGTCAGTGGCCAGTGGTTAATCGATGGCAAGCTCAACCGAAACAGTTATTGGTTATGACCGCCAAAACGCACCCCTTTTTGTAGATCAAGTTTTTGAGGTGCATGCTGGTCTAGCTAGCGATCAAGTTTGATCGCTAGCTAGACCAGCATGCACCTCATTTAACAGTTAGTGTTTGCGCAATGGGTATTTGCAAAAAGGTCAATTATTAGCAAATTTTCAAATTTGAACTAATTTAGTTCCCATTTTTTTTCTCTCCCTTTTTGAATGATAATAATTTAGTAAATAATTTGTTGTCTCCAAGGTCCTGAATCCATACATAAAGATGTACCTGCGTAATCCGGGAATAAGGAATGTCTGTGTGAGCACGTATAGCGTCTGGTACCAAGGGGACTGGACTAGACTGGCCCTAGCGGCCTGGTTCCACCTGGACGACTGGCACCTCTATTACAACATGGTGTCGTTTCTTTGGAAAGGTAACAATCCTAGAATTCATCTTAACCCTCCTACTATGTGACCTTTCAATATCTTAAATTTTTGTTTTGCATGAAAGATAGGTTATGCAAGCTTGCAATATGATATCATGTAGTGAGTGAATCTACACAATACATTTATAATTAACCCTCGTACTGACTGACCATTAAATGATTGGTAGATAAAGTAATTCAGCCTGGAAAATGATATCACATGGTCAATGCATCTACGCAGTACACAGTCAACCCTCCTACTGTCTGACCATTCATTATCATCCCCTTTTGGTTTTGAATGATAGTTTCACACTGTGCCAGCCTGCAATATGATATCATGTGGTGAATGCATCTGTCTGACCAAAAACATCCACCACTTAAACTAGCCCTGCTGAACAATGTAACTGTCCATAGTGTCCGTTATTTATTCGCTGATTGTATTCGTGCCTAGGTATATCTCTGGAGAGACGGTTTGGGACGTTATACTTTGCCTATCTGATTGCCGTATTCTCGCTTCTGACTAACGCCACGATGGTTGGACTGAATTTTGCCCTTGCCGAGGCCATGGAAGATGAATCATATGTAGTCTCGTGTGCAGCTGGCTTTTCAGGTAAATTCATACTTTTTTTCTTGCCTACTTTTTTAAACATCAAGTATTAAAGACAAGTGGACACCTTTGGTAATTGTCAAAGACCAGTCTTATCTCAACATATGCTAAAAGTAACAAACCCTTGAAAATTTGAACTCAATTGGTTGACGAAGTTGCGAGATAATAATGGAAGAAAGACACCCTTGTCACACAAAGTTGTGTGCTTGCAGATGCTTGATTTTAGAAAATCAAATTCGTGGAAAATTACCTCTTTCTCGAAAACTACATTACTTCAGAGGAGTCGTTTCTCACAATGTTTTATACCATCAACCTCTCCCCATTACTCGGTATCAAGTAAGGTTTTATGCTAATAATTATTTTGAGTCATTACCAATAGTGTCCACTGCTTTTACTCTCTTCAATGTGATTGTTTACGTTTAACCTCAGGTGTGATATTTGCGCTGAAGGTCCTAACGACCCACTACACCCCCGCTGGTACCCAGTATGTCATGGGAATGTTCCCAGTGCCCTCTCGCTACGCCTGCTGGGCTGAGCTGGTACTCATCCAGCTCCTGGTACCCCGTGCCTCGTTCACAGGACACTTGGCTGGGATCCTGGTCGGCTTAGCATTCGTCAAAGGACCACTGAAAGATATTCTAGATATACTTCCAGCGATGCTGTCTTCAAGACCAGGTGAGGGTTTCTTAGCTTTCCTTACCGAATCGGTGCTCTGCTTACCGTAAGCACAGAATCGGCGCTTACGGAAGTTACGGGAATTATGTGCTTTCGGCAAGCATATTTCACGGGTTAGCAGCGAACTTTGGCTTGTGCGCGTGCGTACTCAACGTTACTAGGCGTTTTATGCTTACAAGGCTAGTGCAGAAATTCGGTGCGCGCCAGAAACGGGGAATCGTTTTATAAACCACTAATTATTTGACTGAATTTTGTTTATTTTCCTACATCCACACCCCTGACAGGATTTCAGGGTGCAGGAACAACTGGTCGAAGATCTTACACCTACACATCACAGACTACAGGGGGCAGAACGACGGGCGGTGGAATGCCAGGCCAAAGACCCCCTTATGACTCCTCTGGGATGCCGGGTCAGGGTCATGCTGCAGGGATGAACGAAGAAGAGCAAATGCAGGAAGCTATCAGAGCTAGCCTTCGTCAGGGTCAGTTAGTAATAACAATAATTAATAATAGAAATAATAATAAAGTTATTTATCACGCGCAAAAACATTTGCTCAAGTCGCTTGAACGAGAAGAAAAACTATTAAAAATAGTGGTTATAATGGTGGCGACATCGACATTGGATGTTTTTGGATTTTTACCAAATTCAGTGAAAGGGTTTTATTTTACATTGTTAAAACTATGCTAGGGTCATGCCATTATTTATTTTTTGCATGTTAGAGATTTGTAATTTTCCCTGTACTTCCATAAGAACTCTACTGGAAAAACGAGTGGATCACAAAACTGAATTTAACCTTGGAGCCTGTCTTTAATGTATAGAACTGGATTGTTAACTGTACGTTTCTGTCATGAATACTTTTGTCATTGCTCAATTATCTTTGCCTGTTGAACTTTTTAAACCATACTTTTTATTCCCAAAGCTTTTCATCGAACTCTTTGATTAAATTGGACTCTTTTGTTAACGTGGGCAGAAGGGTTGATTTGCCTGAACTGTTACAAAGATAAAAGCAAAAGTAACAATTTTGTGCTTTCTCTTTCCAATTTGTTTTCTTTTTGCTGTGCTGGAATTTTACCCACTGTTCTGCCCAAATTTGGGAGGGGAGCAAGTTGCCCCCCCCTATTACCTTTTTGCAAATTAATTTTCCAAAACAAAAATTACCACTTAACTCAGATTTTTGTTTGATTTTCTTCAACAGGCAACAATGGACCCTCCATGCCTCCATATTCAGAAAACAACAGTGCCTCGTCAGCCAGGCCCAGCGCACCCCCTCAAGAGGACCAGCAGAACGGCTCTCGGCTTTACCCAAACCTTAGTGAATTTACACAGCAACAAGGTCAAGGGTCACAGGGATCGCGACACGTTGACGAAGACGAGTTACGACGGAGGCGGTTGCAGAGATTCGATCGATAGAGGGAGCTGTTTACAGATAGAGACTTGTTGTATATAAAGTAACAGTTTTTTTTAATATAAATTGTACAAATAATATTTACTTTACAAAGCTTACAATTTTAGGGGGAAAATGCCATGCATGAAGTGGACCTTTTCTTGTATTTGCTCCACAAACCTGGAATGCACTCACTATCTCCATTAGTAACTCTGACTCTTTATGCAAGTTCACTGTGCGCTGCATATCGATGTAGTGTTATATAAATGCCTTTTGCAGGCACGAAATGTGATCCTTGGAAGAAAGTATGAACATATATTTCGAGCACAAGGGCTGACCTATCAGCCTTAATATTTATTTATGAGGCACGTCACAATGCTAACCCAAAATGAGGCGATGGGCGCAGCCACTGCAAGTGGTGGCGGATGTGCGCCCATAGCCTAATTTGGGGTAAGAATTATGACGTCATGCATAAATATTAAGAGAGGCGTATAGTTTGACACTATTGATAATTACTCAAAATAATTGTTAGCTTAAAAACCAACTTGGTAACAAGCAATGGAGAGCTGTTTATAGTTTAAAACATTGTGAGAAACCAAGTGAGAAGACTACTCTTTGACAATTACCAAAGGTGTCCAGTGCCTTTAATAGACTTTTTCAGGTTGTTTAGTAACAGTTTTTCTGATATTAGTTTTCAAGATCAGAAAAACTTGGAAATCGGACTGAATTAGGTAGGAAGAATGTTTTACCTGGGTATGTATAATGTATAGAGAGTTTTCCAACTATTTTACATTTTGCTATAAAGCTATTTCTTTAGATTCAGGAGATTTATTTAAGCTATTCATTCATTCAAGCTCTTGCAGGAACAAATTCCATGTTATGTTTGAGTGTATTTTTTAAAATAAAGCCACATCAAGAGATTGCAATTGTATAGTTTTGTTGTTGTTTTCAATTATTTGTGTATCCTTCTAGTGTAAAGCTTTCCAGGTGCTTTCAATGGAAAAAACCCCAAAATAAATTAAGAAAAAGAGAGAAAGAAAGAAAGATGGATGTATCAACTCATGTCATTTAAATCTTCTTTGGCTTATTTGAATTGTTTGTGGTAACACCATGTAATAACTATCTCTAAATGAGTTGGTTTAACTCTGCAAAGTTAAACCAACGGTTCTTTTCAGAACCACCCCAACTCATTTAGAGATAGTTATTACATGGTGTTACCGCAAACTCTTCTATATCTTATTTCCACCATGCAAAGTTTCAAATCCTACTTATTTGAATTGTGATAAAAACAGTGCAAACTTTATCGTGGTCCGGCTGTAAATATTTATTCTGTAGGACAGACTTGCCATCCTCACAGAAGTTTTTTTTAAGGATTCCCTTATAGAATAAAAACAAATTCCCCATTGAAATGCACTATGACAGTGGCAATTTTGCTGCAGAAACTAAGGCCGTGTCCGAATGGGCGACTTTGGCTACAGCTACGGCTAGATCAGCGCGTCTGTCAGTGTTGAAGAATGGCAGACGCGCGCGCCCTAGCCCTAGCTGTAGCCGAAGTCGCCAATTCGGACACGGCCAAAATTGCAGGCCGGCCGGTCAGTCAGCCGCATATTCAAGGAAATGATAATCCATTCGGTTCAAGGCGGTGGAATTTCTATCTCATCTTCTAGTGTCTGTTTTGAACGAATTTTTTTAATTATCTTTACTTATCAGTACAATTATTTCAATATTCATGAACAAATCACTGAGCAAACTAGAAAGCAGAATCAGATTATTGGGTTCACAAATTTTTGAGTAGTTAACTGCTAAAATTAAGACATCATCCAGTGCTGAACACAACTATTGACAAACTTGCAAACACGCCAAGGTTAAAATGTACACTTCCATGTTGCTTAAAGGATGAAATTATCACTGCCACAAACCGGCACAATAAACCTTGAGGTGGTTATTTCGGCTCACTTATGTACAGTCATGTTTATCTAATAGCCACTATAGAAAGCGCGTCAATTATTAAAGGCAGTGGACACTTTTGGTAATTGTCAAAGACCAGTCTCCCCACTTGGTGTATCTCAACATATGCATAAAATAACAAACCTGTGAAAATTTGAGCTCAATTGTTCGTCGAAGTTGCGAGATAATAATGGAAGAGAAAACTCCCTTGTCACACGAAGTTGTGTGCGTTTAGATGGTTGATTTCGAGACATCAAATTCTGAATCTGAGGTCTCGAAATCAAATTCGCGGAAAATTACTTCTTTCTCGAAACACAATGTTTTATACCATCAACCTCTCCCTATTACTCGTCACCAAGTAAGGTTTTGTGATAATAATTGTTTTGATTAATTACCAATAGTGTCCACTGCCTTTAAACGTAGACTTGTTTAGGCTGCGCTAGCCGTAAAGTAAATTATAATGTACCCTTCATGTTGCAAAAAAGAAAAGAAATTTTATTATATAATCTTAAAGACCATACCACTGGGCACACTTCGTTCTTCTGGAGGTTGCCTAATTAATTAGTACCACTATGTTGCATGAAATATGAAGTTCTGCAATTTTGTTGGTGGGCGGCGGGTGCATGCAAGCCACTAAATAGAGAGAAAACAGGGCGTTGGCCTCGTTCATAAGTAGGACCTCAATATATTTTTAGACAGATTTGAGAGCCCAATAAAAAAACTGGACTTCCAACTTGAGGTATTTCGGATGTTTTATGCATGGGTCATGAAATACTGGTACTATTTGCCGGGATGTGTTTAAGGACTTTTTCAAGTTTTTTTGCTCGGTTGAAACAAATTACACCGGTGTCTGGATGTTTCTTGGAGGGAGAATAACTCAAAGGGTCTTGAAACTCCCCATTGAGCAGACTTCTGGAGGATAAAAGTTCGAGATGGATACTTTCATCTGAGTTTGCAGAATGGGAGGTTTTTCGTTGCAATAGTGGGTGCACCCTGGCCTTTAGACAACCACCTCCGCGTGCGAATGGTACAGCTAGCCTCCATACCGTCCGAGCCCCAAAGAACACTAGTTTGGTCTCCATAAAGGCCTGGTTACACAGGCCTCGATAACGAGGCCTCGAAAACGAGAACGAAAACGAGAACGAAAAGGAGAACGAAAAGGAGAACGAAAACGAGAACGAAAACGAGAACGAAAACGAGAACGAAAACGAGAACGAAAACGAGAACGTTTACAATGCACGCCCTCGATTGGTTGAATAAGCGTGCGCGTATTTAGCGCTGAGCAACCCAACCAGTAAAATGCGTCCTCTTTGCGTTGTTATCGTTATCGTTTTCATTATCGCTGCAGGGTGACCGGGCCTTTAGTCCGAGCTACTTCTGCTACATCCCGCCATTTGTGCTCGTCCGGGAGACTTTTTTTTTTTAAGTATAGAATTGCCATCCTCAAAAATTTCCCCTTTTTTTCTAAATCGATTTTGTAGGAGAAAAAAATGTCCCCACTGAAAAGCACCACGTAAGTGGCAATTTTGATCTACAGAAAAAACATCATCCGGGATTGCGACTTATACCCAACAAGTCATTCCGTACATTCCTGAGATCGGGTTTTACCGTGGATGGAATGTTGCCTCATTGAAGATCGTCTTTGTTATGCAAATAAGGAGTTTTACGTCGTTTCAAAGTGCTCATTCGGCAAATAATAGCAGTGCATTCAGATTAGACTGTCAGTATTTGCATGGGTGGCAGCACTCCGCTCTATTATGTGGGATTTGGAAGACGTTTTTTGGACGAACTTTATTGGTAAATCTATCAAAATTTTGCTATAAAGCTATTTCTTTAGATTCAGGAGATTTATTTAAGCTATTCATTCATTCAAGCTCTTGCAGGAACAAATTCCATGTTATGTTTGAGTGTATTTTTTAAAATAAAGCCACATCAAGAGATTGCAATTGTATAGTTTTGTTGTTGTTTTCAATTATTTGTGTATCCTTCTAGTGTAAAGCTTTCCAGGTGCTTTCAATGGAAAAAACCCCAAAATAAATTAAGAAAAAGAGAGAAAGAAAGAAAGATGGATGTATCAACTCATGTCATTTAAATCTTCTTTGGCTCATTTGAATTGTTTGTGGTAACACCATGTAATAACTATCTCTAAATGAGTTGGTTTAACTCTGCAAAGTTAAACCAACGGTTCTTTTCAGAACCACCCCAACTCATTTAGAGATAGTTATTACATGGTGTTACCGCAAACTCTTCTATATCTTATTTCCACCATGCAAAGTTTCAAATCCTACTTATTTGAATTGTGATAAAAACAGTGCAAACTTTATCGTGGTCCGGCTGTAAATATTTATTCTGTAGGACAGACTTGCCATCCTCACAGAAGTTTTTTTTAAGGATTCCCTTATAGAATAAAAACAAATTCCCCATTGAAATGCACTATGACAGTGGCAATTTTGCTGCAGAAACTAAGGCCGTGTCCGAATGGGCGACTTTGGCTACAGCTACGGCTAGATCAGCGCGTCTGTCAGTGTTGAAGAATGGCAGACGCGCGCGCCCTAGCCCTAGCTGTAGCCGAAGTCGCCAATTCGGACACGGCCAAAATTGCAGGCCGGCCGGTCAGTCAGCCGCATATTCAAGGAAATGATAATCCATTCGGTTCAAGGCGGTGGAATTTCTATCTCATCTTCTAGTGTCTGTTTTGAACGAATTTTTTTAATTATCTTTACTTATCAGTACAATTATTTCAATATTCATGAACAAATCACTGAGCAAACTAGAAAGCAGAATCAGATTATTGGGTTCACAAATTTTTGAGTAGTTAACTGCTAAAATTAAGACATCATCCAGTGCTGAACACAACTATTGACAAACTTGCAAACACGCCAAGGTTAAAATGTACACTTCCATGTTGCTTAAAGGATGAAATTATCACTGCCACAAACCGGCACAATAAACCTTGAGGTGGTTATTTCGGCTCACTTATGTACAGTCATGTTTATCTAATAGCCACTATAGAAAGCGCGTCAATTATTAAAGGCAGTGGACACTTTTGGTAATTGTCAAAGACCAGTCTCCCCACTTGGTGTATCTCAACATATGCATAAAATAACAAACCTGTGAAAATTTGAGCTCAATTGTTCGTCGAAGTTGCGAGATAATAATGGAAGAGAAAACTCCCTTGTCACACGAAGTTGTGTGCGTTTAGATGGTTGATTTCGAGACATCAAATTCTGAATCTGAGGTCTCGAAATCAAATTCGCGGAAAATTACTTCTTTCTCGAAACACAATGTTTTATACCATCAACCTCTCCCTATTACTCGTCACCAAGTAAGGTTTTGTGATAATAATTGTTTTGATTAATTACCAATAGTGTCCACTGCCTTTAAACGTAGACTTGTTTAGGCTGCGCTAGCCGTAAAGTAAATTATAATGTACCCTTCATGTTGCAAAAAAGAAAAGAAATTTTATTATATAATCTTAAAGACCATACCACTGGGCACACTTCGTTCTTCTGGAGGTTGCCTAATTAATTAGTACCACTATGTTGCATGAAATATGAAGTTCTGCAATTTTGTTGGTGGGCGGCGGGTGCATGCAAGCCACTAAATAGAGAGAAAACAGGGCGTTGGCCTCGTTCATAAGTAGGACCTCAATATATTTTTAGACAGATTTGAGAGCCCAATAAAAAAACTGGACTTCCAACTTGAGGTATTTCGGATGTTTTATGCATGGGTCATGAAATACTGGTACTATTTGCCGGGATGTGTTTAAGGACTTTTTCAAGTTTTTTTGCTCGGTTGAAACAAATTACACCGGTGTCTGGATGTTTCTTGGAGGGAGAATAACTCAAAGGGTCTTGAAACTCCCCATTGAGCAGACTTCTGGAGGATAAAAGTTCGAGATGGATACTTTCATCTGAGTTTGCAGAATGGGAGGTTTTTCGTTGCAATAGTGGGTGCACCCTGGCCTTTAGACAACCACCTCCGCGTGCGAATGGTACAGCTAGCCTCCATACCGTCCGAGCCCCAAAGAACACTAGTTTGGTCTCCATAAAGGCCTGGTTACACAGGCCTCGATAACGAGGCCTCGAAAACGAGAACGAAAACGAGAACGAAAAGGAGAACGAAAACGAGAACGAAAACGAGAACGAAAACGAGAACGAAAACGAGAACGAAAACGAGAACGAAAACGAGAACGTTTACAATGCACGCCCTCGATTGGTTGAATAAGCGTGCGCGTATTTAGCGCTGAGCAACCCAACCAGTAAAATGCGTCCTCTTTGCGTTGTTATCGTTATCGTTTTCATTATCGCTGCAGGGTGACCGGGCCTTTAGTCCGAGCTACTTCTGCTACATCCCGCCATTTGTGCTCGTCCGGGAGACTTTTTTTTTTTAAGTATAGAATTGCCATCCTCAAAAATTTCCCCTTTTTTTCTAAATCGATTTTGTAGGAGAAAAAAATGTCCCCACTGAAAAGCACCACGTAAGTGGCAATTTTGATCTACAGAAAAAACATCATCCGGGATTGCGACTTATACCCAACAAGTCATTCCGTACATTCCTGAGATCGGGTTTTACCGTGGATGGAATGTTGCCTCATTGAAGATCGTCTTTGTTATGCAAATAAGGAGTTTTACGTCGTTTCAAAGTGCTCATTCGGCAAATAATAGCAGTGCATTCAGATTAGACTGTCAGTATTTGCATGGGTGGCAGCACTCCGCTCTATTATGTGGGATTTGGAAGACGTTTTTTGGACGAACTTTATTGGTAAATCTATCAAAATTTGCCATGGCCAAAAAAAGTGCATTGAGATATTTCGGTAGTGTTCTTCTTGAAGGTCTCGTATACCAAACCCAGAGATCACCTGAAAAAGAGGTGGCTTGACGATATCAAGCATTATTCATCAGCAAAGAGGCTGACATCCATGGGTGACATCACAGCAGTATAGGACAACAGAAACATAGATGGAGACACATAGTGGTTGCATGCGAGGCCGGCCATGGGACCATGCCTCGGCGTAATTGATGTTCTTTATCGGTGCCGAAGCTTGGCGTGACCCATGTGCGTTTTTGTAACTGACCGTTGGCTAATATCGTGAGTTCCACTGATGTTTCAATTCAGCCTTATTTTGCCACACCGGGGCACATACATGTCCGGGGGAGACAATGTGCCCCTCCATAGTCTACCTTTATTTCCCCTTGACGCAGTGCACGGGGACCGACTCTGAGGCAGCCAGGTAAGCGGTGAACCAAGGACAGGAGCGGCTTGTGAGGCACTCCCGCGGGGCAGCTCGCAGTGAGCTCCGTCCATCCAAGCTTCAAGACTGTTTCCTGAGTTGCAAGAAGAGAAAACATCTTATGTGCTGACAACTACCCTCAAGAGACTGGCACCAGATATTAAAGTTAAATTTATCTATGGATATGTGGTTTGTGGACGTATATACATTGGAGTCATCGCCGGAGTCATCGCCGGACTCAGGTAAGGAAAACTTGGCAACATCCGACCTCCACTTTTAAAGTTCGCTTCATGCGATTCAACTGCATGCTTGATAAATCATGGGAAAACTTTGCGTTTCCTGCCACCACTTCGGCATGGTAGCTGGATACTATGGTGGCCCTGAAGGGACATCGCATATCGCAAACGTGTGCGCATACGTATGCAATGTCGTGAAACAATTCGCAAATATGTGCGCACACGAATGCAATGTCGTGAAACAATTCGAGAATATGTGCGCACACGTATGCAATAGCGTGAAACAATTCGCAAATATGTGCGCACACGTATGCAATGTCGTGAAACAATTCGCGAATATGTGCGCACACGTCTGCGAATATTATTTGCGATGTCGTGAATTTTATTGCATACCATGTTGCATACCTTTGAATAAAATGTCTAATGATCTGGGGGGTTTCTTTCCAACAGTGAGACAAGCGGTAGTCATTGCAGCAGTAGTCTTTGTTGCGAGGCAAGCGAGGCGTGTGGTCGTCCTTGGCCTGGTGCCAAGTTCCTGGGTATATACATGCTTTACAGAGGGAGCCTGCTGTAGCGCCACAGTACTCCCTAGATCGGTAACAAATTATCCACAACTATGACATCAGTCTAATGGTATGCAACATGGTATGCAATAAAATTCACGACAATGCAAAACAAATCGCACTCGTGTGCGCACATATTCACGATTTGGTTCACGAAATTGCATACGTGTACTGTGTGCGCACATATTCACGATTTGTTTCACGACATTGCATACGTGTGCGCACATATTCGCGAATTGTTTCACGACATTGCATACGTGTGCGCACATATTCGCGAACTGTTTCACGATATTGTATACGTGTGCGCATATATTCGCGATTTGTTTCACGACATTGCATACGTGTGCGCACACATTTGCGTTATGCGATGTCCCTTCGGGGCCACCATAGGATACGGAAAACTTTCGGAACTATTCCAGATCATGGACTTACCCCCCCCCTCCCCCACAGCTCCCCCCCCTTTCTCCCTTTATTATAAAATCGTTCGACTGACAACCTTTCTGGGAGGGATGTAAAAGAAGTAATACTATTGATGTAGTGCAATAATAAGGGAACAAGTTAGATCACTCACTCCATTGACAGCGCAATAGTGGAGGTCGGATAACGCAAGCTATCCTTCAAGATAAAGACAAGGTGAAGTCTGCGAATGGTAAGAGATCAGATCTAACCCTTTCTCTTGCAGAGTCCCTCCCCGTTTTCGTGACCCCGCCCCAACAACCGATCTTCTGCAAATTTGTCGATGTTGTCCTTTGTACTATAGCTTTTCAGGTGACGTCACATTTTCTTGGTAGTTCTTGCATATTGGTCGAAGCCAACTTGATGCTTTTTAGACTAGTACTGGAAACTTCTGTCAGGGTTGATACTTCAATTCGTCTGTTGTCATGTATTTTTTATTGTATTGTCATGATTTCATATTTCAAATATTAAAGGCAGTGGACACTATTGGTAATTACTCAAAATAACTATTAGTAAAAAACCTAATTTGGTAACGAGTAATGGGGAGAGGCTGATAGTATAAAACATTGTGTGAGAGGGATCCCTGAAGTGACGTAGTTTTCGAGAAAGAAGTAATTTTCCATGAATTTGATTTCGAGACCTCAAGTTTAGAATTTTGAGGTCTCGAAATAAAGCATCTTAAAAGCACACAACTTCGTGTGACAAGGGTGTTTGGAAAAGTTTCCGTATGGCGCCACCACTTTTTCATTCGAAATAAAATAATATAGTATCTAATTTACCTGATTGATATATCCCTTTTTGTAAAAATGAGTGAAAAAGTGGTGGCGCCATACGGAAAGTTATCCTCTAATGTTTATAAAGGAAGAATTCAAAATCAAACAAAACCTATTACAATACTATTGTCACGGGTGTGCATAAAGATTATCAATCTTCAAGTAACAGAAAAGGTGGTAACTTGTATTATAAAGTTGTAAGGCCTATACTTATCGAAAATAGAATTTTATTACTTAGCATCATATCAAAACAAGAGATAATTGAAAACCACTTATTGTCAGCGCTGCGAAAAAAATGAAGACTGTGTAAAAAAGGTTAATTTTTTTAAAGTAAAATATGATGATGATGATGATAAAGAAGAAGAGGACAGAGAAGCAAGGAGGGAGAAAAGAATATCACTATGACGTCAGTGTGACGTATGCGGGTTTGTATGAAAAAAGGCCTAAAGTATAGCTGGTGGCCACTTTTTTTTTTTTTTTTTTTGGGGGTGGGTCTAGTGTTTGAGGCCTAGAGTATTTGAGACAGAGTATTTAAAGGCAGTTGACACTATTGGTAATTACTCAAAATAGTTATTAACATAAAACCTTTCTTGGTGACGAGTAATGGGGAGAGGCTGATGGTATAAAACACTGTGAGAAACGGCTCCCTCTGAAGTGCCATAGTTTTCGAGAAAGAATAATTTTCAATGAATTTGATTTCGAGACCTCAAGTTTAGAACTTGAGGTCTCGAAATCAACCATCTAAACACACACAACTTCGTGTGACAAGGGTGTTTTTTCTTTCATTATTATCTCCCAAGTTCGCTGACCGATTGAGCTCAAATGTTCACAGGTTTGTCATTATTTTATGCATATGTTGAGATACACCAACTGTGAAGGCTAGTCTTTGACAATTACCAATAGTGTCCACTGCATTTAAAGTTGGCTTTAAACCAGTTAGCGATGATGTTTTGAACGCAGATAAGTTTTAAAAATAGTCACTATCTCCATGATGGAGACTCTACCATTGATGTCACGGATGAGTGACTGCTGCTTAAAGTATTCAATTACGTAATGGGAGATTTGGTATACAATAAATTGCGTACCTCACGATAGAATGAACAGGATATCCATACACAAAAATTCACCGCCTTGAACTGCATGGATTCTAATTTTCCCGAGATTCTAGCATGGTGTCCTGACTTTTTGTACAGTGACGAACGAGTAATTGGAGAGCAGAACAGACTAAATTATTTACTACATGCGTAAAAAATAAATGCGTAGCCATTTCTAGCCCGTCCTCTGATACAGAAGGGACGGTACAATTTTGCTGAGTAACAATGGCGAACGGGACGTTAGTTTACGGTATTGTCTTCTTATGTCTAGGTTTAGTCACATTACGAGAACTGACACAAACGGAAGCATCTTCCAATGACCGGCCAGCCATGAATCTCTCAAAATTCAGTGGCCCAACGTTGAAATTCTTTTACTGGTGAGTCAACATATTTTCACGCACTCTTGTGTTGTGTTCTTTACTGTATTAAATACGTACACTACACGATTAATCGTTCAGTTCAACCTTCCTACCTCCAAGATTCAACCATCGTATTCAGTTATCACGAATGGTAACCCTAAATCTATTGACGTTTTACTGCAGAACCCAGGCCTATGTATGTAATGTTATGTATACCCCTCTCCCTAGCTAGTGCATTGTGATGTGGATTGTTTTTTTATTATTTTTTTTTACATTATTACAGTTACACGCTCATTGTAAAAAATTACATTTTAGACTATTTTTCATATCGCCTGTGTTTTCTCAGTGTGCTGGGATATGTAAAGGATAACTTTCCTTAGTATTTATGGTGCCACCACTTTTTCACTCGTTTTTACAAAAAATGATATCTCATTTGAGTACAATTAGATACAGTATTATTTAATTATGAATGAAAAAGAGGTGGCGCCATACGGAAACTTTTCCAAACCTTATTTTAAAGATAGAAATAGTAAACAGAAACCCACATAAAACAGACTGTGGCACACCAACAAGTACACTGACACACAGAACAGACTTCAAAACAATGTAAGCAAGCAAACAAACAACCCGGAACCCCAATTACATACCACAAACACGCCAACACCACAACAAACAGCCAGACAAGCAAACACATCAACAAACAGGCAAACTAACTTTTACCAGTTCAATTAATTTTAACCAGTTCAGTCAAACAAAGACTGCTACCGTTACTCCTTGTGTCCAAGAACTATACCAATCTGGAACTCACTCCCGCCGCAAGTTAAATCAGCCCCTGACGCTAATAATTTTAAGTCCCTCCTTGTTAATATAAAATTTGAGTAGGGAGCATGCATGCATGAGGGTCTGCACGGTTATAGCCCAGTGGCGGCGGTTTGTGCAGTAAAGACAAGACAAACTTTAATTTAAATTTGAAGTTCTACCAGGCACTTGATAGGAAGTGCTTTACTTTCACTTTTGCAGTGGAGTATATCACTCCCAAACGACTCTTCCTCTTGATCTTAATTCTCATTTTAACAGTCAATAATGATTCTCTTGACAGTATTTCCTGAGGATACCGGCAGGTGTTCGAAGAGTACTCCCATCGACTTCGAACACGTTACCCGGAACTCAGCATCGAGGGAGAAAACTTTCCAGCCCATCCGGTCCGTCGTTACCTAGCGAGCGCGGCCAGCATTCTTAAGATTGGGCTGATCGTCCTTATAGTCAGCGGTGGCAACCCTTTCCCTGCCCTGAACCTTGACACCCCTGGACTTTGGAGTTGGGCCATCGAAAACAAGGTAAGGCCCATGGGGAGTGATAAATTGGGGAGGTAGTGCTTTCTGCTCTACCGTCCAGACTTCGGATTGATGATACCCAAGCCTACATTCTTATGGACTGTAAAAGGGGTAACCCTGTTTCAGCCCTAGGAGTAGGTGCAATGGCCTCTGGAAAAAAAAATTGTAGCCCACACCTTGAAGTGGCCTTCAAGCCTCATGTGTCTGGTGACTCGCATACAAAAAATTAACAATGTGAATTTAACAAATTATGATGAACAGGCCTGCATGCTTTTTTTTTGTAAAAGAGGAAGGGCACCAAGGCACTTTCTCCTCGGTAAAGGGCACCCTATGAGGGAGTTGTAAATTCCCACTGTCAGAGCATTTCAAGGGCACCAAGGCAATGACCAGGGGCATGGAGGCAGTCCAACATGATGTAACAGGGTTCTCCCAAGGTTTTCAAAAAACTATGGGGGAATTCTGGACCCAAAAATGTTGATGTTTTGCTGAAGGATGCTGAATTGAAACAAGGTGTTTGGAATGTTCACTGCCCCTTAAGGGCACTAGGGTGGATTTCACAAAGAGTTAAGATTAGACTTAGGACGAGTTACTCGTCCTAACTTGGGACTAGCCATACGTTTTTAGTATCTCCTAAGACTAGTCCTAAATTAGGACTACATGTAGAAATTGACCCCTGGACACCTTTAGTAATTGTCGTAGACCATTCTTCTCACTTGGTGTATCTCAACTTACGCATACAATAGCAAACCTGTGAAAATTGGAACTCAATTGGTCGTCGAAGTTGCGAGAGAATAATGTAAGAAAAAAACACCCAAGTCGCAGAAGTTGTGTGCATTCAGATGTTTGGATTTGAGACCTCAGCTTAGGTCGCGAATTCGATTCAAATATTTAAGTGAGACATTACTTCTTACTCAAAAACTATGTTTCTTCAAAGGGAGTCGTTTCTCATAATCTTTTATAATATCAACAGCTCTCCTTTGCTCGTTACCAAGTAATTATCAAAAGTGTCCAGTGCCTTTAACATGTCATGCATGTGGTCTGCTGTACTAAGTGGCTACTCTAATTTTCACACAGCTGCATGTGGTGCCACAATAAATTGAGAGAAAAGTGCAGGCATACCCTCACATTTTTGTCACCAGTAATTATTGTTAATTTAGGTAGACCAATACATTCAGAATTAAAGGAACACGTTGCCTTGGATCGGACGAGTTGGTCTATAAAAAGCATTTGAAACCGTTTGTTATGAAATGCATATGGTTAGAAAGATGTTTTAAAAGTAGAATATAATGATCCACACAAGTATCACTCAAAATTGCACGTTTTTTCTTTTACTGTGCAAACATGGACGAGGTAAAAAGAAAACCACGCAATTTCGGGGCATATTATTTTGTGCAGATCATTGTATTCTACTTTTACAACATCTTTCTACTCATATGCATTTTATAACAGACCGATCCCAGGCAACGTGCTCCTTCAAGGTATTACACATGATTGGTGGAGTTGACAAAATAGTCGCAGACAATGTTTATTGCTACATTGCTGAAATTTTTGCTACATGTAAATCTGTTGTGCAAGTCGGGACAACAAATTATGAAAAACTATGCTCTTTAGATTTGATTGAAACAACCGAAATCAGCTGTTTTCCCCATTTTTTTTAGGACAGTTTCAGAGGGAAATTTTTAACAGAAAAAAACTGTTAGCTAGTATGAACTCTAGTTGGTATGACACTGCTGTAGAATCGCAAAGGTTGTGGGTTCGATTCCCTCCCGAGTAATACCTGTATGCCTGCGATTTATGTTCTCAGAACTCTGGAAAGTATTGAGTATGCAGTGCTAACACACATCAGTGTACATGTAGATCCAGTGGGTGAAACAAAAAAGAATAGTATGAACTTCATACACTGCTAAAAATGGTATTCTTGAAACAAGAAAAACATCTTATTTTGAGAATATATTTCTTGTGTCACTCCTTATAAACTTTTTCTAGGGAGTGACACAAGAAATATTTTCTCAAAATAAGATGTTTTTTCTTATTTCAACAATACCATTTTTTAGCAGTGTAAACAGTGAGCTTTATGTTGTTTTTTTTCCATACCAATCTTGTATCAGTTTTACAGAATGTTCGAGGGCTTCTCAATTTTAATTACTGGTGACCATGACGGGACACTCAAGAGAAATATGGCATTGAAAATATATGTACTGGTATGCATTTGTAAATTGTACCGTCAAATTGTACCTGGGGCCTTTACCAAAGCTTGGGCTTCGAGTCTGACTTGGGCCCTGGGTCTGACTTGGGCTCAAGGTCTGACATGGGCTGTTGTTCTGTCACCAGGTCTGACTTTGGCTATGGGTCTGACTTGGGCTATGGGTCTGACTTTGGGCTATGGGTCTGACTTTGGGCTATGGGTCTGACTTTGGGCTATGGGTCTGACTTTGGGCTATGGGTCTGACTTGGGCTATGGGTCTGACTTTGGGCTATGGGTCTGACTTTGGGCTATGGGTCTGACTTTGGGCTATGGGTCTGACTTTGGGCTATGGGTCTGACTTTGGGCTATGGGTCTGACTTGGGCTATGGGTCTGACTTTGGGCTATGTGTCTGACTTTTGGCTATGGGTCTGACTTTTGGCTATGGGTCTGACTTTGGCTATGGGTCTGACTTTGGGCTATGGGTCTGACTTTGGGCTATGGGTCTGACTTTGGGCTATGGGTCTGACTTTGGGCTATGGGTCTGACTTTGGGCTATGGGTCTGACTTTGGGCTATGGGTCTGACTTTGGGCTATGGTTCTGACTTTGGGCTATGGGTCTGACTTTGGGCTATGGGTATGGGCTCAAGGTCTTCCTTGGGCTCTTGTTCTGTCTCCAGGTCTGGCTTAGGCTCTGGGTCTGACTTGGGCTATGGGTCTGACTTGGGCTCTGGATCTGACTTGGGCTCTGGATCTGACTTGGGCTCTGGGTCCGACTTTGGCTCAAGGTCTGACTTGGGCTCTGGATCTGACTTGGGCTCTGGGTCCGACTTTGGCTCAAGGTCTGACTTGGGCTCTGGATCTGACTTGGGCTTTGGGTCTGACTTGGGCTCAAGGTCTGCCCTTGTTTGGCTCTTGTTTTTTTATCAGATCCAAAAAATTGGAAGGAAAAAACACATTTGCTGAAATCACTCGAGCGGCAATCAGGCCTGCGGTCTAGTGTTAACATTGAGCCCTGTGCAAAGCTCTTTGTTTTCATGTAAAATGATTTTGTTTTCCTTTTTTTCTTTCCTTTCTTTTGGTAGGTCTACTCCTGTCTAATGTTGTTCTTTATAAGTAATGCCATAGAAACACAGCTTCTTTCAACAGGCGCCTTTGAGATCTCACTAAATGGTAAGTCGCTCTGACAACCCCAACCCATCAAAATCCAAACCCTCCAAAATCCAAACCCTCCATGTTTCATTGATTCTGTTTCTAAAGGCCTATAAACATACTGTGACCTTTATGGTTAAGTACAGATGCACTACACAGCTTGCCAGTAATAGTAATATTAATAATAGACCGTTTTTATATTGCGTTTTTCACGCTCGAAGGTCGTCTCAAAGCGCTTTCGACATTATTACCCCTAGTCACTGGGCCTTAAATCATTCCTTAAACTATCTCAGCTCCCTGGGGAGTATACAGCCTGTGCGCAATATATGCGCTACTCAGCTAAACAAATCACAAGAACCGTCTCTGCCCTCATGGGTGGAGAGAAGCAATTATAGTTAAGTATCTTGCTCAGGGACACAGGTGTCACGACCGGGATTCGAACCCACACTCTGCTGAACAGAAGGATCAGAGCTTGAGTTCGGTGCTCTTATCTACTTGGCCACAACACCCTTAGTATAGTGCATGCATACAGTGCACACATTGATAATAAACACAGTAAAATAAATTCAAATGGTTGGATGGTTGGTCAGCTCAACCATGTATGCTTTGTTTTTGAAAGGGCAAGGGCACCAAGGCATTTTCTCCTTGTTAAAGGGCACCCAATGAGAACATTTTACTACTGGAGCATTTTAAGGATACCAAGGCAATGACCAGGGGCAAATTTCATAGAGCTGCTAAGCACAGAAATGTGCTTAGCATGAAATTTCTTCCTTGATCATAGCAGGATTGACAACCAAATTTCCATTTGTTGCATGTTGCTTGATATGTTGTTCTCTCCCTGAAAATCTTGAGAAAGTTTGGTTGGTAATCCTGTTTTTATCAAGGAAGAAATTTTATGCTAAGCAAATTGTTGTGCATAGCAGCTCAATGAAATTGGGCCCCTGGGGGCATGGAGGCAATCGCCTTTGAAGTATCGGGGCCCTGCCAGCAAACAGGCAAACGTAGAAAGTAAAAGAGCCTTTGTTATTGATTTTGTCCTTTGTTCAATTTGTCTGCTTGCTAGCATCCGGCGCCTTTAAATGGTACCTTCCAGATACTCTGTGCGTCTCATAAATTTTATGTTATTATTATTATTAGTTTTTGGGTTTTTACCCATACACCGGTGTGTGTTCGCACTGTATACTCAGTACTTTCCCGAGTCCTATGACTCGGGAAAGTACTGAGTATGTATACAGTGCTAACACACATCGGTGTATGGGTAAAAAAAAAAAAATAATAATATTCTTTCTCCCTGATGCAAATTTAACATCTCTTGTTCTAATTATTATTAATGATCGTTCATCAGTTCATTGATTCTATCTGGACATTTTGATAACTTGTAGATATGCCTGTGTGGTCCAAGTTGGAGTCAGGCAAGGTGCCACGTTACCAGGACCTTGTGAACATCCTGGAGAGCAGTATGAAACTCAGCTATCAGCTCTAACGACAATACAAACATCTCAAACAGGTTAGTGGGATACCAGGGCCCAATTTCATAGAGCTGATAAGCACCAACATTTGCTAAGCGTGAAATTTTTCCATGGTAAAAACGGGATTGCCAATCAAATTTCAACATGACTTTCAGGTATTAGCAAACAACAGCTGAATACCAGTAAAAAACATAATGCAAACAAATGGAAGTTTGGTTGGTAATCCTGTTTTTATCAAGAAAGAAATTTCATGCTAAACAAATTTGTGTGCTTCGTGCTAGGAATGAGGTCTTTTATTATTTTAGTGCGAAATTACCTCTTTCTTAAAACTACATTACTTCAGAGGGAGTCGTTTCCCACAATTGCATATTATCAACAGCTCTCCAATGCTTTTTAAAAGTCAGTTTTTCAATTAATATTTGTTTTGAGTAATTACCAAACGTGTACCTTCCCTGTAATACTTTTATTATTGTTTGTCACCAGGTATACAATGTTCGTCTGAACGTCCATTCCTGCCTCAGTTGACTGGCTGCCATTTTCTATCCATCCCCAACGAGTTTATGAAGGTCAGCGCATAAACCAGCCAACCACGCTGGATGTGCTGACTGGAACCGCTTTACGCCCTCGCTTGGCCATGGGAGAAACTGGACGAAAAAACCAACCAACTGCGGCAGGCTTCTCTAAAAAAGTATTCTAGACAAGTGTAAATTTTTGAAATAATTCTTTGTACACGTGTACAGTATTGAAAAAATCAAGGAATAGTATGTGTACATTTTAAGATGTTAGGATGTTTGTTTATTTTGAAGGTGTTTAAATTAAATTAATATTGTGCATTTTGTCAAGTTTTGAGGTATTAGGTTATTCTCTTTTCAAGATAAGTTTGTTGATAGATTTGTGGTGTTCATTTGTCAAATGTTTCTTCCCAAATATGCAATATCAAAATTACTTGAAGTACTGTGTTGGTAAAATCTGGAGCTGGTCGGAAAGGGAAGACTTGTGCCAATTTTCCATGAACCCGATATCATGCCTGCTTGAATGACCAACTAGTAATTAAAGGAACATTACAGAATTGGCTTTTGCTAACAAAATAGTTGCTGGCAGGAATGAGTGTAAGCATATCCACCGTATACAAAAGGGATCAAATAGTTTTCCTGCCGCTGGTTTCATGAAACTTTACGCAACTGCAGCAGTCCATCTTTGTAAAATTAATTGCTTAAGTTATGCACAACAAATAATTATTAGTTTTGGTTTTACCAATATACACTGATGTGTGTTAGCACAGTATTCTTGGTTCTTGCCCGAGCTCTGTGAAAAAAAATCACAGGCATATCACTCGGATGGGATTCGAACCCACAACCTTCGCATCTAGAGCAGTGTCTTACTAACTAGACCACCGAGATTGCTGGATAGTTACAACTGCACAACTGACACGCAAGTTCTTGCACACAAAAAGTTTTGTGAAATCGTGGGGTCGTTGTAAACCAAAGTTTGCCTCTACATTTAGCATTGTGTTTACCCTGTATTGAAAGTAAAATATTTGTAGTAACAATAAACAAGGTAATATATTTGGTTTGCAGTAGCACCATGGGTGTGTCTACTTGCCAGGTAGAGTTTGCTCTTTAGAGAACTGTCTTGCTTTATTTACTACTACCTCGGGGAAGATTTATTAGAGACTTCTCGGTTCTGAAAAGAACTGTCTGGGCTGAAGGTAGAAAATTGGCTGGGACTACTGTTTTAGCTTATAGAGGATCGTTATTAACTTCACTACCACGGAGAAAGTTCTTAAAGGCAGTGGACACTATTGGTAATTGCTCAAAATAAATATTAGCATAAAACCTTACTTGGTAACGAGTAATGGGTAGAGGTTGATAGTATAAAACATCGTGAGAAACGGCTCCCTCTGAAGTAACTTAGTTTTCGAGAAAGAAGTAATTTTCCACGAATTTGATTTCGAGACCTCAGATTTAGAACTTGAGGTCTCGAAATCAAGCATCTAAAAGCACTTAACTTCGTGTGACAGGTGTTTTTTTCTTTCATTGTTAACTTGCAATTTCGATGACCGATTGAGCTTTCAGAGGTTTGTTATTTTATGCATATGTTGAGACACAGCATATGAGAAGACTGGTCTTAGACAACTAACAATAGTGTCCAGTGTCTTTAAATAAGGTTCTATATCCTATAAAATAGATAAAGGCGCTTTGTCGTCTCCCAAACCTCAGTATTGTGACATGATTTTGGGACATGAATGTATTTGTTTTTCTTGAAATGACTTCTTTGCTGTAACTATTTAATCAATGGAAAAAAAAATAATTCAGAAAAAATATATTGGAAGACATGTAAGCAATACTATAAATGAATAGAGATTGACAACCAGTAATTTTGTAAACGCACAGACCGAATAAATATTCATACCATTAAATACTTTAATGCACAAAATTATAAAGAAATCTTGTCGCCTTTACTTTTTCAGAAAATATCCAATTATATTGTTGAGACAATATTCAAATAACTTGAAACATTACATGTTGGTTACAAAATCACAAAAGTTAGGGTCGTCTATCTCTTAAAAATGAATCTTGTAGTTACAAGGCAGTTATCTTGGAGTAAAAACTGCTCGTCGAATTTTTACTTCAGACAATGTATAAATAAAAATTATAATAATTAACCATTCTTACGTGTATATAGACAATGTGACCTATGTTTACATTCAAACCGCCCTCTGTTGACAAAACACTGTATACGTCATGTTTTGCTGGGCAAAAAGACGCGTAGTCATGGTAAAATTGCATACACTTTCTAGCTGGCTGCCAAAACACGAAGGTTTTGCCCAGCGGTATGCGCGCCAATCATGTTATGGTTTTCGGGTGACGTCAGAGGTCACATCGTCTATAGCGCAATCCCCCGTGAGGTCCCTATGCGCTGTCAGTGTTTTCTTAAAATGTATATATAGAGATGTGGTTGTGTTGAAGTACGAGACCTATTCATTTAAACAAAGCATCACGTAATGGTTTACAATGTGCTGTGGCACAACGTGCGGCCAACCAAACCAGGAACGCTGGGGCGAACCCCAACTCTTTACAATAAGTGCACTGGCTTTTGTTAATGTGCATTCCTAACATATGGGACCTATGGCTTTACATCCCATCCGGAAATTGAAGCTGTGGTTAATTGTCTTGCTTTAGGACACAAGTGTCATGACTGGGACTCAAACCCACACTCTGCTGATCATAAACATCACAGATCAAGTTCGGTGCTCTTATCCGCTCGGCCACGTCACTCCACAAAATTTCTCAAAATGTATATCAATTTACACTTGCCATAAGGGTAAAGGATTGAGACTCTAGGTGGCGGCAGACTTGCCAGGTAAAACAGTGCCCTCACTGAGGTCAAAGGGAGATGTCTCAAATCTAGACTGGGTCCTTGTCTTTATCTGCAAGGATAAAGACAGGAACACGCCGCAAGATCCAGTGATTCCATTGGATACAAGGATAACATTGGATACATGCAGTTGACATGAGCTTTCCATGCCCAAACAGAGCATGCAGTACTGCCACCTGTCGTCACGTGTGTATCTATGTAAAATAAAGGAAGGTCAAAGCACAACTACACGCCGGTTTTTGAAGCCGGTATCTGGCGTTATTCACAAGCAATGAAGAATGACGTCAGACGTTCAGGCTATCTCAAATCCTGCTCTAGTCAATTTGTCTTTGTTCAACCCCCAAGTTATATAATGAGAATGCTTGGAAATACATCAACAATTGAAAATTTAATTGGTATGTCTGGCGCCCCTAGCGCTCCAAATTCTGCTATTTGGTTTTTTGGTTCCAGTTTCATATTTGTTCACACCATGACTTTGGACAAACAAAATTCATACATATGTCATAATCTTTGAAATCAAACCATTTGGGTTTCTAGACAACATTAATAGCAAACAAACAGATCATTACAGAAAAATAACATAAAAATGGCAAGTTCTCACCAACAAAAGTAAAACTTGTTACAGTGCAGTTACAGACTTCCAAAGTAGTTTAACTGATATACAATACTATACTGTAATACTGGTAAATGAGGTTCGTGTTTCGAACCCAAGAATAACGTAGATGTTACATAGTATTTTAGTTACGTTTCACTCCTAAACCAGGAGCTTCTTCAGACTGGTGATCATGTCCAATACTGGACTGCCTTTTATACCCGTTCTTGGTGGACATACATGTAGAGGGTGTTGTAGGCGTGGTTTGGAAGTCATAAATGTTCTGGAGTACTCTTGGGTTTGGAAAACGAACCTTGAGTATCAACAATCCAGATGAACTTATTTAAATGAATGTAAAGTAATACTTCAATAATACGTTTGCTGGAGTTTTGTCCACGGTTTTTCAACCAGAGCTTTGTTACTGTAGACCTTTTATAGCAACGTCACATCCCAAGTGTTTGTAGACAAAAGTTCTAAAACTATGGGGAGCTATAAACACAATACAAAAAAAAACAGATAGCCACAGCTTGTAATGATGCTACACAAATATTAAAAAAAGTGTTGATTTTGTTGGAATCAAATTAACCAATTGTGGGATGTGATTTTTTTTTTTTTTTTTCATTTTAAGTGTAATCAAACTTGATCAAACTTGAATAGATCTTTCTATTGCATCGTCACAGCCCGAGTTTTTCCCAACCAAGGTTGGGAAACTATGGGAAACCTTCCATGCTAGGCAAACACATTTTTAAAAGAACATGGCTTTTAACTGGTTACCGTTTCCCCCTTTTTATATTAACAAGACTTTTCTTTTTCTCTTGAAGACGATCAGGGCATACTGATTGAAACATCGAGTCGTTTCTACCACAGTTCATATTGGTTGCACCTCTTCATTAAAATGCAAAGATAGTGGTGAAAAGTTACAATCACAAATCCGAAATATTTAAAACCTTAAGCCCTTTTACTACTTCAATTAAATAAGTAAATACTTCATTTTCTTTTGAATGTTTAAATGCAGTGGACTCTATTGGCACTTACTCAAAATAATTATAAGCATAAAACCTCACTTGGTAACGAGTAATGGGGAGAGGTTGATAGTATAAAACATTGAGAGAAACGGCTCCCTCTAAAGTGATGTAGTTTTCGAGAAAGAAGTAATTTTCCACGAATTTGATTTCCAGACCTCAAGTTTAGAATTTGAGGTCACAAAATCAAGTCTGAAAGCACACAACTTCGTGTGACAAGGGTGTTTTTTTCTTTCATGGTTGTCTCGCAACTGCGACGACCAATCGAGCTCAAATTTTCACAGGTTTGTTGTTATATGCATATGTTGAGATACACCACGTGAGAAGACTGGTCTTTGACAATTACCAATAGTGTCCACTGTCTTTAACTCTGTGCTCAACTCATCCAAGTGTTGTATACTATACACCAGAGTTGTGTACTGAGAGAGTTGCGACATGGAAGGGACCTATTTTGTTTGGTCACGTGGTTGCTGGACGCCATGTTTTCTCCAAATGCAGCACAACCAAATGGGCAGACTAGTCTGGCACCCCATGTTCGCCCATGCATTTCTTGGTGAACAAACTGGCTTCTTATCGCAAATTGTCGTAACTCTCCCAGTATCAACTCTGCTATACACTAAACTACAGCGCCCTCAAGTGGTCTCGGTGGGTTAGGTTTGGTAAAACAGACGTCAACAATCCCCCATCTAGCTTTTCCCTTCTTTGTCTGCGTTCAGTTGCTGGATCACACTTAGCCACATGTTCCTCGGAAGTGTAGAGATGCGGTTCATTGGCCTGTTGGTAAACATAAACAAGAACATTATTATAACGGATGTGAGGCATTCCATGGTGTGGTATCAATGCATGTTTGGTTTGCGGTAACACCATGTGTGTATCTACTTCTCAGGTAGACTACATTCCTTTGAGAACTTGTCTTGCTTTATATTCTACTACCGCAGAGTAGATTTTTCGGAAATTGGGAGCCTTATCAGTAGTAATATAATCTGTCCTGCTAATAACTGCTACCTAGGTGAAAGGTATGGAATCTGTGACGTCATGCACCTCGGGCCAGCCCCAAGTGACCCGTTCCACAAGCAGGGCACTAGGGGCTGACCAGGGTGAGCCCCGGGGAAGCTAGTCGAACGCAACCACAAAATGCCCGCACTCAGGCAAAGAAGCGCCCTCACTGAGGCCAAAGGAGGCAAACCATTGGAAGAGGGGTCTATCCTCGACTCTGATTGGTTAATAATGATTGTCGGTTTTTTTCTGAGTTGCCTGGCTTGACTGGATGGTGGGTAATGCGTATCCCTCCTGTGGATAGTGTGTTTTGTCTCGTTATTGTCTGGAACCAAAAGGTCAGCCACTTTGAAAGTGACTTTCTGTCGCTATTGGCTTTCCCTGCCAGGGTTCTTGTCTTTTGTTTTGTTTCAAGTGGTTTGTGTACCATCCCCACAGGAGGTAGTTTCCTACAGTACATGTATCTTCCCGCAACCAGGCCGGGTTCCTCAGTACTTTGCTTAGTACTTTTTTGTATTCTTCTTAAAACTATTAAATCGCTTGTTCTAATAAATCTTCGATCTGCAAGTTTATAATGTGATTTTTCATGTTTGCTTGCAAATAACTAGTCTTGGTGCAAGACGTTTCTCGTTTTCCTTTCACGCACAGCGCGGCCAACTTGCCAACAGCGCCCGCATCGACTCACCTGACTTAGTTCACCCCTCGCGGGGCGGTGGGTGGACGAAGTCAGGTGAGTCGGTGCCGGCGCTGTTGGTTAATTGGCCGCGCTGTGCGTGAAAGGAAAACGAGAAACGTCTTGCAACAAGACTAGCAAATAAAATGAAAAGTTGAAAGCTCACCTTGAAGTGGATGGTTTCTCTTCGGGTTGTTCTTCCACTTCGTCATCCTCGGGCCAGCTGGGATCATTTGTCATTCCTGGCGTCTGGACCTCCAGGTACTCACTCATCAGCTCACCCTCTGGCGTCATTGCGAATTTCAGTTTATCTACATGGGGGGGGGGGTACAAACATAAATAAGTCAACATTCTGAAAGGTCGACAAAAAAAAATAAAGTAAGCGCTCATTTGGTTGTCTTCACACAGGCATGATATTTGGTCCTTGGGAAAAAAAGGAGGAAACTTTTTGATTGAGTACAAGGGTCGACTTACATGTACATAATGGTGTAGGCTCAAATAGACTTTTCAGTTATTATTAATACAACATTTTCAGATTTTTTCCCAAGGGTAAAAAAAAAATAGGAAAACAGTAGAAATGTGGCCAGTCACATGGTAAATCTTAATAGTTTAGTCTTGGCATTTGACGACCATCCAAAAAGCCGTAATTGCAGCAGTGAAAATCACAAACTTACTATTAATTTCCAAATTCATGAGGTGCCAAATCTGGCGGTTATTTCTCACAGCACTGTTCAATAAAGTAAGGCAGGTAAGCGATGGGACAGCCTTTCATGATACTCTCTCTCTCTAGTCGACCGAGGTCGGAATCAAGTTGAGATTTGCCCATTCTTGTCTATCCCTTATTAGGTTGGGAGGATCAGTTGGAAACGCCCTGATGTCCCTAGCAACTACATCCAGATAGATGAGCTTCTGTCTTCCCCTTTTCCATATTTTGATAACCAGTTGATAAGCTGAGAGAAAAATTCTTTGATGTGTCTGTATGAATGCCCTGCGTGTCTCAGATGATGCTGTTGTATTTTAGTGGATAGTTTTGGTTCATTGCCAAACAGTTTGGTATGTGTCATATTATGTTGACTCCAGTGTACATCGAAGCCCTTCTGCGGAAGTTTTGTGTCTTCCCCTTTTCCATGTTTTGATAACCAGTTGATAAGCTGAGAGACAGGTTCTTTGATGTTTCTGTGCGAGTGCCCCGCTAGTCTCAGACGATGCTGTTGTATTTTAGTTGATAGTTTTGGTTTGTTGCCAAACAGTTTGGTATTTATCAGATTATGTTGACTCCAGTGAACATTGAAGCACTTCTGCGCAAGTTTTGTGTCTTCCCCTTTTCCATGTTTTGATAACTAGTTGATAAGCTGAGAGAAAGGTTCTTTGATGTGTCTGAATGAATGCCCTTCGTAGCTCAGACAATGCTGTTGTATTTTAGTTGATAGTTTTGGTTCATTGCCATACAGTTTGGTATGTGTCATATTATGTTGACTCCAGCGTACCTTGAAGCACTTCTGCGAAAGCACCCATCCAGATTCTCTTTTAGTTCCCTTGTTACTGTCTTTTTTGTTAAGTGTGATTCCCAGTCACTCTGCATCCGAGGTTGATTTCCTCGTTATGTAGTCCAGTACAATAATAAACGAGATTGGGGCAAGTGTGTCTCCACAAATCATGGGTCAATACGTAGTCCAGCACAATAATGAACAAGATTGGGGCAAGTGTGTCTCCACAAATCATGGTTTCTTTGTGCCAGTGGTACTCTCAAACGAAAATGATTCTGGAATTTCCGAGAAAATATTCCCGTCAGTGAACAAATTTACCTTTTTTTATTATTAAAGAACGCGAGTTGCTGGATGACAGCATAGGGGGATAAAGGGTAGTCTTAACTGCCCTTTCTATTCCATTTTTACTGCCCTTTATTTAAAAGAGTGCAGACTTACCGCATTGGATCTCGCCAAGCATGGAGGCAGCGCTGAAGCACATCTCAGCCGTCCAGAAGGCTGGGATGGACGGGAACAGGTGTTGGGAATCCTTAGAACTATGCAGACCAAGATGCTGCAAGACTTCTTGGAAGTGGGGGTCGTTGTTCGCCATCTCGTCGGCCTGGGTGTAGGTGAACAGCGGCACGGACTTCATTTGGACTGCGGAGAGAGATTTGGAGAGATTAGTCAACTATGTACTGACGGGAAAAGATTAGCTGGATTGACGATAAAGATTAGTTGATTACCGATAGGAAGATTAGCTGATTGCCAGGAAAAAATTGTTGATGCAGGAGAAAGATAGAGGTTACTCTAAGCTGCTTTGGATAGGGTGCGTTCGATTAGCTTCCCTTGGTCTATCCCGTGGTGCTCACTTGGGTGAGCCCCTGACAAGAGCTAAACGATCGATCACCCACCGTTCTCGTAGTGACATCATCCACCTGGGGTCTGCCCCCAAGTGACCCACTCCACAAGCAGGGCACTAGGGGCTGACCCGAGTGACGTCAAAGCTATTCAAACGCACCGGGGTCGACCCAGGGAAGCCAAACGAACGTACCCATAGACAATGTGACAAAGTGGAGTGGTAAACGTCTAGCGGTGACTGAAAGAAAATTATTTTTGTAGAGGTTTTTTTTCTAGTGTAACTATAATTAAAAAATTTTTAATGGATGCTGCTGGGCAAAATTAGTGTTCTCACTGAAAGGTTTTCCCAGGGTAAACAATAAATAAATAATGCACCCCATTGCAATTTGAGGATGAGGCGGCCACAGACGCAAGTCTATGCCATAAGATAAATAAGAAAGATTAGCTGATTGACGGAAAGGATTAGCTGATTATTGACCCCGATGAACTTCATAAATGGCTCGTTCCAGTTTATTTGATTATTTGTCAGTGAACACTTACTGTGATTCAGCCAAACCAGTGGTTCAACAACTTCTGTCTTCGGGCAAGCTGGAAAAAGCAAAGAAAACATGAGTTAATATGTAACCAATATAAATGTTAATCTTCTACAACTATGCGGCAGTTATTCTGCTTTTTATCAAGTTTGTTTTGAATCATATAAATATGGTGAAAGAAACCGTCCCAACCAACCCCCCCTTCAAAATCCAACTCCATGTTTTGTTTGATTCTGTTTAACTGAGGACTGCACTAGTTAACTAATCATGCTTTACATGGCATCCGGAAAACCACCATCCATCAGTCTGGGGGTTGAGTTCAATAAATGGTGTTGGACCGAGGACTTTTGGAGGAGGGGGCCACAAAATAAAACATCCCCAAAAAACCCAGAAGTTTGTTGTTTTTTTGGTGAGGGAAAAGAACACCAGAATTCCAGTTAAGAACAGAGAAATCACATCCGTGGCTAAAACACAGTAGTGGGTGGGGGTAGGGGAGGGGGGAACTTACCAAGCTTGGCATAGCATGTCTCTAGAAGCAAACTCTGCAAGGCACGAATCTGAGGTTTGTATCCTGCAAACAGAAAGCAACATCAGTTTTTTGTTTATAGAACAACTGGCATTGGGGATTACGTGTGAACAAAATGAAGACTTCAAATGTAAATCAAACTGTCTGACAATTAAAAGTAACATTATACCTTTAGATTTTGGATTCGTTCGATCAATTTAATCATATATAAATGTAAATATACATGTACAATAAAACTAACCTGTGAAAGTTTCATTTTAAAAATTGTTTTGAAACATTGTGAAAAGTTATGACCATGCAGGAAGAATAATCCGCAACTGAAATATACAATTTGAGAAACGCTTCTGACAGCAATGCTTCTCCGATTTTCAATTTCTTTTGAATTAAAACTGATATTTTTTTCCATAACCATATAACTCTGAAAATGGCTTCTTAGGCCAAGTAAAAAAAGAAACATGTTTAGCGTCCCCGCCCGCTTCCTTTTTGGAGGCCGCCTCCTTCTTTTTTTGTTTCTTCTTTTTTTTTTTTAAATGAAAAAGGTTATTTTAAACGATCTTAGCTAAAACAATTTGAATGTCTTGTCTGAATGTCTTGACCAAAACGTTTCATTTATGTATTGTGTGTTTGAGCAGTAGAAAAAAACAATGGATATTCGACATTTTAAAAAGAATAGCCATCTTGAAATAAAAAATAAAAAGCCCCTTCTCCTTCCTTATTTTGAGAAACCCGGACGCTAAACATGTTTCTTTTTTTACTCGGCCTTACTTGCAACTCTCTCACATTAGGCATGATATTTGGTTCTTGGGGGAAAAAAAGTAACATTTTCTAAAAGTACAAGGGCTACATGTCCACATAAAGTAGGCTTCAGTAACGTTTTCAAGCTATTAAATTACAATTTTTCAGGAAAAATATGCCTGCTAAATACACAGTTCTGGTCAACTCTTGACACAAGAACGAAATGTTTACCTTTGATAGTGAGTGACTTGATACATGTCTGCAGGTTACTCTTTACGTGGTGTTTCTCAGCAGACTCGTCTTCGCTGCTACTGCTCTGTATCGTGTGGATGAATACACCATCTCGCAATCTCTTTGATAATGGTGGTTTCATCTGTAGGCGGAAAAACACCCCAGAAGTTATGAAAAATTCAACGCAAACTTCAAAGGTTCTTTTTTTTTTCCTTTCTTTATTTTAGCCTTCGAGAAATATTCTGGTAGGGACAAAACACCAGGGCCCAATTTCATAGAGCTGCAAAGCACAAAAATTTGCTTAGCATGAAATTTCTTCTTTGATAAAAACAGGATTACCAACCAAATTTCCATGTGATTTTCAGGATAAGCAAACAACAGCTGAATACCAGTAACTAGAAATAATGCAACAAATGGAAACATTGTTGGTAATCATTGGGATTGTATATCCAAAATTATTTTTTTTTACACAAAGAGGAAGGAATAGATGTCTTTATCATTACAAAGGAATGGCTACTCACCGCTAGGCATGAAAACTCATCCTCCGACACACATGTATCCTCTGATGTTAACTCTACATACATTCTGTGAACAGGAACATAAATATTGAACTGTTTATAACCGGCAAATATGATATTAAAAAAATATATATCTACATTGACTCTCGCTATAAAATAGCTCTTTAACAGGAACAGGACAGCAAAACAAGGGGGAAAAAACAGAAATGAGATTTGTTTGAATCTTTGAAAGTCAGACAATACCCCATTCATACGTTTTTTTACGTAGAAGAAGTACAGTTGTCTTTAATTTGCCAAATTGCTTGATTTTGACGGTGAGTTTTTCCCGACTTGATACGATTTATGGATCAGGGTGATCGGCATGATCTTCGTAAGGTCGTAGAGCTGTGTGAACGGGGTATAAGCTGCGGCTTCTACGCATGAAGGAAATAGTCGTACCTTTTTCTGCTGGACGTCGTCATGGTTTGATTGAGGAAGATGTCCGGGTTGTTTCGACTGCTCTCTGTAAACCGACCCACGATGTAATCGATCAGATTCCAAGAACTCTGTAAAATAATAAAATAAATCACAAGATTGGTTAAATGATTTTTGGGGGTTGAACAAAGAATTGACTAGAGTGGGATTCGAACCAACGACCTCCGGATTAACGTGCCGGCGCTCTACCAACTGAGCTATCTAGCCCTATATTGGCGGTGTCCCTATTTTGTCAATATCTTTGTTCAGATTGGTTAAATTCAAGGAAAGTTTAAAAAAAAAAAAAAATTTTTTAATATCTGAACATAATCAGAATTGTTTCAAAGAGTTACAAGTGATAGTGAGTGGCTGATGGGTGTCGTGGCCGAGTGGATACGAACACCATGCTCTATAGTGTTTCTGTTCAGCAGAGTGTGGGTTTGAGTCTCAGTCGTGACACTTGTGTCCCTGAGCAAGGGGTAAATGGGTACATGTGAGGGCAGAGATGGTTGCACAGGCTTTATACTCCCCAAGGAGCTGAGATGGTTTAAGGAATGAATTTAATGGCCCAATGACCAGGGGTAATGATGTTGGAAGCATTTTGAGATGCCCTTCGGCTTCGAGGTCTGTAAAGCGCGATTTAAAAAAAAGATTATTATCATTATTAATTATTATTATTACCTGTGAGATGCAGTCTTTTGGACCTTGCTCCCAGAGGTCAGCGAAGGTGTCTAGGATCGGCAGCTGGTAAACCAGCTTGGGGTTGTTCAGATCGACCGCCGTGTGGTACATCAGAGTAAAGACGGCCTCGTTCTCTTCCCTAGTGTTGCTGTTAAACTTCTGCAGCAGCTCGTTGTACGTCAGGAGAACCTGGCGACTTGCGAGCCTTATAGTGAGACAAGAAATTATCGATAATAATGTAAATCATGACATCTGAGCCGTAGAGTTATATATAAGAACTAGAGGGTGCACTGGCCTATATACGCACCCCGGCATGCGCGCAGGCGGCCATTTTCTAAGTTGACAAAACCGGCATAGCATTTGTGCCGCCGTTTTGTAAGTTAACAAAACAGCATCGCGTCAGCGTTCAATGAACACAAATTCCAACGTGTACTTCATATTCAACGCACGTGCAGAATGTCGCGCGTGTCTCCTTGCGGTGCCGTCGCGTTTGTGCAAGAAGCATCACCGATGCGCCCTCTAGTTCTAAATATATAACTCTATGATCTGAGCCTAACAAGCTCCGCAGAGGAAACAATTTTAAGACACTGGACACTATTAGTAATTACTCAAAATAATTTTTGTGGTTCTGAAAGCAAAAGTGTTTCTATTGAAAGAAATTTTCTAAACATTTGGCGAATATTTGAATGTCTTTGAATAAGGACTCAAAAAGCATTCCCTCAATTCTAACTCCCTCAGCACTTACCGTCTGACATGCTCTTCACAATTGATGTGATTGATCCCTGGAATGGCATAGGCGTCCTGGCTGGAAATGATACGCAGCAACTCGTCGTTACTGACGACTAGCGCCCTCAAGTACTGGATGGACTCATTCTTGGGGCGGAATTTGCGCAGGAGCAGCACATAGAGTTTTCGGATTCCAACGAGCTGGCACAGGCATTCTGAAAAACGGGATCAGGGGGGAAGGTTTAACATCTCAAAAACTGAGTAATGCGAGTAACGAGTAATGGTAACATTGTAACAAAGTAACAGGGTAATGAGTCACAGTAACATAACTGTGAGTAACTTGGTAATGTAACAAAGTAACTGAGTAATGGTAACATATCTGTATGTAACATGGTAATGTAACAAGTAATGAGTCACTGTAACATAACTGTGAGTAACTTGGTAATGTAACAAAGTAACTGAGTAATGGTAACATATCTGTATGTAACATGGTAATGTAACAAGTAATGAGTCACTGTAACATAACTGTGAGTAACATGGTAATGTAACAAAGTAACTGAGTAATGGTAACATATCTGTATGTAACATGGTAATGTAACAAGTAATGAGTCACTGTAACATAACTGTGAGTAACATGGTAATGTAACAAGTAATGAGTCACTGTAACATAACTGTGAGTAACTTGGTAATGTAACAAAGTAACTGAGTAATGGTAACATATCTGTATGTAACATGGTAATGTAACAAGTAATGAGTCACTGTAACATAACTGTGAGTAACTTGGTAATGTAACAAAGTAACTGAGTAATGGTAACATATCTGTATGTAACATGGTAATGTAACAAGTAATGAGTCACTGTAACATAACTGTGAGTAACTTGGTAATGTAACAAAGTAACTGAGTAATGGTAACATATCTGTATGTAACATGGTAATGTAACAAGTAATGAGTCACTGTAACATAACTGTGAGTAACATGGTAATGTAACAAGTAATGAGTCACTGTAACATAACTGTGAGTAACATGGTAATGTAACAAAGTAACTGAGTAATGGTAACATATCTGTATGTAACATGGTAATGTAACAAGTAATGAGTCACTGTAACATAACTGTGAGTAACATGGTAATGTAACAAAGTAGGAGTAATTGTAATATAACTGAATGTAACATGGTAATGAGTAACTGTAACTGTGAGTAACATGGTAATGTTACTAAATAACTGAGTACCGCTAACATACCTGTGTGTAACATGGTAATGTAACAAAGAAGCTGAGAAATGGGTAACAAATGTAACTGTGAGTAACATGAGCTTCATTGGCTCTTACCCTTGTTTGCATATAAAAAAAAAATATGAGGAAAAAAACAAAACAAGATTGTGTGTAAGTTGAGATTATGTGACAGAATTATAAGTATGATAATCAGTTTAATGTGCGTGAATGGACGTTGAGTTATTACGACTAATGAAGTTGTAAGTAATCAGTTTACATGAGTGACTACAAGTAACACCTTAAAATTCTTTCGTAAGACAAAAAAATCAGTTTCGGGAAAACATTACTGCAAAGGTTCCATGACAGAACTACTTACTGATAAAAATGTGCAGATGCTCTTTTTCATCAGGCTGTAAATCCTGCTCACTGAACCGACGCGCCGTCGTCAGAATCTGTCTTAGACTGGCGACCAGTAGGTACAATCTGTAATAAATGACACGACAATATCAGTGCCAGGCAACTTGAATTGATAATATTAATTGGTCACATAGTAGGAGGGTTGAGGGTCTACAGACTTTCTGTGTAGACACACAATTTAGAGCCAGACATGACCTGCATCTTTCTTCCCCTGAAATTCACTTCATGTCCGCCAATAAATTCTTCGAGAAAAATTTCAGATCTAAGAAAATATTAATGTATACTCAGTTTGCAGTAACACAATGTGTACAGATCTACTTTACTGTGTAGAATTTTTTTTGAGAACTTGTTGTGTTATTATTCCTTTCGAAGTTGGGAATTTGGTAGACTGCTTATAAACTACACGTACTACCTGGGGGAGGTAGGAAATTAGCTTTAGTGGATCAAGGGGACTTCTCGTTTTTGATTTCACTGCCACAGAGTGAGTTCTTAAAAAGACAGTGGACACTATTGGTAATTGTCAAAGACCAGTCTTCTCACTTGGTGTATCTCGACATATGCACAAAAACACAAACCTGTGAAAATTTTAACTCAATTTGGTTGTCGAAGTTGCGAGATAATAATGGAAGAAAAAACACCCTTGTCACACGAAGTTGTGTGCTTTCAGATGCTTGATTTCGAGACCTCAAAATCTTATTCTGAGGCCTCGAAATCAAATTGGTGGAAAATTACTTCTTTCTCGAAAACTACGTTACTTCAGAGGGAGCTGTTTCTCACAATGTTTTATACTATCGACCTCTCCCCATTACTCATTACCAAGTAAGTTTTTATGCTAACAATTATTTTGAGTAATTACCATTGGTGTCCACTGCCTTTAGTTGGTCCCTTACCAAAATCCTTACAAGACAAATGCTTGGATATCATACAAAGTATGAATTATGATAAACATTTTTTTTATTGAGAATTGATTAAGAATGGTAGACCAACCTTCTGAAGAGGATATTTGACTTGCTGTCGCTGGCATTGTTGGTTGCCATGGTAAAGCTCTCCCAGGTGTTCAGGGTGATGTAGATGAGGTATGTTACGACCATCGAGGACAGATTATGCCTGGAGATCAAAAACAGGGAGAAGGGCGAAGGAGTAACATTAATTAAGAAAAATGTCCAGTTTTTATATAGAGCCGGAATCCGCCTCAAGATGCTCTACAGTTAGAAGGATGTAAAACAAGAAGCAAATAAACATGCTGATAAATTTAAAACAACTGCAGATAGACAAAATTTTCACAAACCCCTTGAAAACATGAAACTACTAAAACTTGAAGGAGTACATTTTGGATCATTGATTACGGAGCTGTAATTTTACACTTGACGGATTTATTTTTGCCTAATGCCTTTGGTTTTAACAGAGATGCCAACATTTGCGTCTTGCAATCAGGGAGGTTTTTGCACAACCAACAACCAGGGAGATTTGTAGAACTACATTCATCAAACGGGAGATTGTAAAAGTTGTTTATCGGCAAATGGAATGATTGGTATATTTTCCAGGGAACTTTCTGTAAGAGTTAGGGAGGGTTGGTATGCTGTTGTAATTGTGTAGAGTTTATTCACCTGACGTCGTTGTAGCTGATACATGGTAGAGTGGAGAACGGCAGGAAGTAGGACATACACCAAAGGACGTAACAGTCGTTCAAATGCTGCAGCATGTTATCCTGTTGTTGGAGAAGATTTTCAGAAACCATTCCAGATTTAATAAGTCATTATGTCGAACAGATGTTGAATTTGCACGGAGGATAAAGAACATTAATTTTGGTTTTAATCTTATACACTGATGTGTGTAAGCACTGTACACTCTGTACTTTCCCACTAGTTCTGTGAAAAAATTTATAAGATTTGTCTCACCTGGCACAAAATAATACATCGGTTCAGTCCGTGTTGACAGAAACGAATAGCAAACTTGCAGAGCAGATTCCTGAAAAAAGAAAATGTGTCATTATATACACTGCAGAATACATTCTTAAAGGCTACAGAACCAACCAAGTTTTGCAGTCTACAGACTGGAAAGAAGATTTTCCAGCTTGACTTCTTTATGAGTTATCTTACATAATGTGCTAGGGAACTAGTTTCAGTCGAATATGAGAAAACATTCTGCTACATTGAAGTGTCTTCCTTGGCAGCAGAATATAATCTGCATTTGGTGGAGTCTGCAGAGTATTTTACCTATGGCTGCAGAATGCAGTTTGTGTGACTTGTAGCATGCAACACACATTGACTGTTACATCATGTACAATCAGGTTAAAGGCAGTGGACACTATTGGTAATTACTCAAAATAATTATTAGCATAAAACCTTTCTTGGTGACGAGTAATGGGGAGAGGTTGATGGTACAAAACATTGTGAGAAACGGCTCCCTCTGAAGTGCCATAGTTTTCGAGAAAGAAGTCATTTTCCACAAATTTGATTTCAAGACCTCAGATTTAGAATTTGAGGTCTCAAAATCAACCATCTAAACGCACACAACTTCGTGTGACAATGGTGTTTTTTCTTTCATTATTATCTCGCAAGTTCGATGACCGATTGAGCTCAAATTTTCACAGGTTTGTTAATTTATGCATATGTTGAGATACACCAACTGTGAAGGCTAGTCTTTGACAATTACTAATAGTGTCAACTGCCTTTAAGTCTGCAGACACTTGTATGCATGGTCCTCCAGAACTACAACATGTGTTGTGCTGATGTTCAGAACCACAGGGAACTCAATGCTTTCTGCTCTACAGCCAGGCTTCTGATGGATGATACCCAAGCCTACATCCGTATGGACTGCTAAGGGGGTAACCCTGTTTAAGCCCACACCTTGGAGTGGCCTTCAGGCCTTGTGTGTCTGGCGACTTCCATTTCACAAAACTCTTCCGAACTTAAGACTAATCTTAGGAATTAGGACGAGTCCCAAACATGCACTGTAGCATGCAGACCTTAAGATTAACCCTAAGTTAAGACGAGTTACTTGAGATAAGACGAGTCCTAACTCTTTGAGAAATCGACCCCTTGACAAAACAAACATTCTACACTCTGCAGAGCACATTCTACAGCTCAATTGTATATCAAAAGGCTTACTTTAGGGCTTCCTTCTGACGAGTGACCTCTGACACTACGGTAGAGCTAGTGAATGATCCAGTCTCCGATGATCCACTAGAGGAAGACCCATTCTCAGATGATCCGCTGAAAGTTGAGCCATTGCCAGACGCCCTACTATAGCTATCATCCTGCAAAAGAAAAAAAGCACAACCAAGATTTTATTTTAAAAAGGTTTCAAGTGACAACCAAAATTAGGTAAGATAGGTGAATGCAAAGTAACAACAAATCTCAGTCAAGATTACAATTACCTCTTCAAACATTTGGCTTGCAGGACTTCCTTTCGGACTCGGAGAGGTTCTGCAAGGGTTTTCCGACGTCTCTCCATCCCTCGTCAAGTCAGGCGCATCTCCCACGGTCCTTTCCAACGGCGCCTCTGTGCATCGTGGGGACCCGATATTACAGGAGACAGTCCAAGGGGTACCTTGGAGGGATATTCCAGCTGGAGAACCCCCAGGAGAATCTTGATACCCGGAAGGCTCAGATAAAAGCGAGGAAACTGAACAGGGTGACGTGGAAGCTTCTGGTGAGAGGGAAGCACCTGGCGACAGTGATCCATCTTCTGGTGGCGATACGTCTTGAGGTGGTGACGCATCAGATGTTAATGAAGATTCTGAAGGCGTTGAGATGTCTGAAGATGATGACATATCTTGCTTCGGAGAAACACTCCGGGATGGTGAATCGCCAGAGGACTGCGAGGTATATGACGATGAGTCGCAGCCACTGCTCGAGGACTTCTCATCGACAGCAGACTGTGTCAGATAAATGTTTCCCTTTAAGTCCTGCTCCGATTTGGACGACGAACTTCCACCTGCCATGGAGCTTCTCTCAAAATCGGAGAGGACGTTGCAGCCAGAGTCGCATCCGCTGTCACTCGCGACTTGGGCTCCCGCTATCGGTGGAAGCAGGAAGAGAGAGCTACGCCGGAGCCCAGAAGGACCCTTCTCCCATATGGACGTCCAGGGAGATGGTTTGTCCCCGACCTCAACGTCCTGTTTTTCTTCAGGAGTTTGTTTCGGGTCGTCGGTTGTGAACAGTGTTCCTTTCTCGTAGAGTTTGACCGCCTGTTTGACCAAGTCTTGAGACGTCTGTTGTAGATGGAGAGGAATGAATTATATTAAGTATAAACAAAAATTCACAAAACTTCTTAAATGGTCTTATAACAGTTTAATCACAAATTTTCTTTCCCATTCATATATTTTGTTACACCAAGCTGAGCTGGTTATTAAGAGGCAACCATTTATGCTGTGTCCTTCAGAAGGGACGTAAAACCGTGGGTCCCATGTGTTGTGTAATGCATGTATAACAACCCAGTTCACCTATCGTGAAGTGAAGGGGTCACCCCGGCAATCCTGGTTTGATTGGCTGCAGATTGTGCCACAACAATTACATGTTGCTATGTAAAGGAATCGGTCTTTTTATTTCCAAAACGTACTTCAAAAATACCTTACAGGTACATGTAAATCCTCAATGTCAAAAGTGCCTGAATGGTGGATATTAGCACTACAAAAGAAGCCACTTTTAATTAATATTATTAGGTTGTTGATCATAATCGTCTGCACATTGTGCCAAACCACCTTGTAAACCATTGCAAGAATTCTGAGATCGGGAAAAAAACTCAAAAGGCCTGAAGTATCATTGTACAATCCATTCTGGAAATTTCTGTCAAGTTATGCATTTATCATTTTTTTGTTCATTTCTTTTTACACACTATTTTACCTGATCCCTTAACATCAGTCGAATAACCTGCACCATCGGAGCAATCCATGTTTCCTGTGAGAAACAAAAAACAACTTTTTTTTAAACCCTAAAAATCCCTTAACCTTGAAAAAGCATAGACCTCATGTGCCTGCCGTCGATTTCACTAAGAGTTAGGACTCGTCTTATCTCGAGTTAGGACGAGTTACTCGTCCTAACTTAGGATTAATCTTGAGGTCTGCATGCTACAGTGCAGGGTTGGGACTCGCCCTAAGTCCTAAGATTAGTCTTAAGTTAGGAAGAGTTTTGTGAAATCGACGGCTGATTTCACAGAGAGCTAAGATTGATCTTGGTGGCATAACAGAGTCTCTGTTATATGGTTAAGGAACTTAAAAACTTATCCTACATGTAAGTCCTATAATCCGAAGTTTTAACAGTTTGGTGAAATCAACAGCTGGCACACTGTTGTCAATCAGAAAGTGTTCCAAATAGACAATGGAAATAGAAAATGATTTATTGTTATTATATAACAATAAAGTAAATATATAAAACCCTATTTACCACATAATTATCTTAACATTTGTAATTTTACTACGCATACCTGCAAAACATATAAGTGTATATACAGGTATACGTGCGCTACGTTTTTATTACCAAGACTTTGAGTCACAACATGGAAACTGATATGCCTTAGAACACCTGTGATTCTGACGCACCTTACATTACATTACATGACCAAACTGATAAGAATACTTGGGTAACAAAAGGTCAATCAAGTGTATGGATGTCAAGAATTAGGTAAACCTAACACTTCTCATCGAGGTTCTCATTCAAGTGTTTGTTTATTTTTGCTGTCCTTACTTTTGATTTTGATTTACTGTTGTCAAACACTCTTCTGTGATTTTTATGTTTTTTGTGCTTTTCTGAGTCTTTTGCTCTGTTACTTTATTTTAGGGGTCTTGTGTCATTTGTGCAATTTAATGTTTTTAGGGTTGTATAGTCAAATTATATTTGACTTTTTTTTTTTTTGTATTAACTGTCAAATTGTAAATTTAAGACAGCAATTCAGTTTTTTTACTGCCAGTGTCGTTTTTTTTTTAAATTGTTGAATAAAATAAACCATTAATAATAATAAAAATGTGCATGCTAGCGTATCATGCCAATTACCTGCCGATAGGCGAATAACAAAATTAAAAGCAATTATTATTATCAATTTTGATGCTGGTCTTGGGAAAATAAAATTGGTCCTGTAAACATTTCAAGCACTGCAGAGATGTAGGTTTCCCTGCAAATGTAAGCCCTGATATCAAAGCCTGTCTAAATTAAAATTGCTTTTTTTCCCCACACACTGACTTGCAAACTAGATTTTGTCGGATATCCCTCTCACTTATTAAAACTCTGAATGAATACATGTACAATGTACACATGTGCACATATGGAAAATACGGAACTTGATTAGTTCAACTTTAAAGAGGATTTTACCAAAGGTCTGTTGGGAAATCAAAACGGTAGAATCGAAAATGAGATGCACTATGAATAAGCAGCAATAGCATCTCTTGTATCTAGCCCAAATCCGAAGAAATTATCACTGCACTTCAATCAACATCATTACTACCCCTGGCCGCTGGGCAATTTATTTCATTCCTTAAACCACATCAGCTCCCTTGGGAGTGTAGATGTACAGCCTTTGCTGGCAAATATGAAGCACTACGCTATTTCAACCACAAGAACCATAATATTCGCCCCCCATATAGACGATGTGACCTATGTTTACATTCAAACTGCCCTCTGTTGACAAAACACTGTATACGTCATGTTTCGCCGGGCACTGAGTTGCGCAGTCACAGTAAGATTGCGTACACTTTCTAGCTGGCTGCCAAAACACAAAGGTTTTGCCCGGCGGTATGCGCGCGAATCATGTTATGGTTTTTGTGTGACGTCAGAGGTCACATCGTCTATACAAATGGATGAAAAGCAATTATAAATAAGCGTCTTGCTCAGGGATATAAGTGTCGATTGATCTCAAACTTCTACAGGTTTGTCTGTTTATGTATAGCAACTATTTTGTTATCAAAAAACAATTCTGTAATGTTCCTTTAAACTATAAAGATAAGTTAAAAAACTCACGGCTTCGTCTCTGTCGAGCATACTGTGAATAACGTATCCAATCTTGTTATCCAGCATGTGCCTACAAAAATAGAGAAAAACAACAACAAAATAAGATGGAGTAATTTTTTTTTTTAACTGGTTCAAGTACTCGAAGAAAACAAAAAGTCTTTTTTTTTGTAAGCAGTGCCGTCAATTGCCTCTAAAGTTGTCTGTGAAAACTGCCTCCTTACACACAGGAGTCCCTCTGACCTAACTTAAGATTAATATTAGGACTTAGGACGAGTCCCAACCCTGCACTGTAGCATGCAGACCTTAAGACTAATCCTAAGTTTACTCGTCCTAACTCGAGATAAGACAAGTCCTAACTCTTTGTGAAATTGACCCCTGGTCTGTGACAAATACCAAAGGTGTTACGTACTTCAATAAACACAAAACTAAAACACATAAACCTACCTGACTATTATACAATTGCTTTCCTCTCCTGCGTTTTCCTCGATATGAAGAATATTGCGTATTAACACCAAGCAGTCGTTCATTAAGACCATGGAGTCTTTGTCCATTCGATACGTCCCATGCTGAAAACAACAATACCAGAATACATTATAAAAAATTTCAATAAAATGATACCAGAATACGCTTTATACGTGGAAGTGTCATGGCCGAGCGGTTAAGAGCACCGAATTCAAACTCTGGTGTTTCTGATCAGCAGATTGTGGGTTTGAATCCCCAGCCGTGACACTTGTGTCCTTAAGCAAGACACTTAGCCATTGCTTCGTCCTTCGGATGGGACGTTAAGCCATTGGTCCCATGTGTTATGTAACACATGTAAAAGAACCCAGTGCACTTATCGAAAAGAGAAGGGGTTCGCCCCGGTGTTCCTGGTCCGATCGGCAGCAAATTGCGCCACAGCATCTTGTTAAGCATTACATGGTGCTATCAGAATTAGGTCTTATATCTTCAAAACTTAGTCCAACAACTGGCTGGAAATACCGTATGTTACAGCGCCAGGAGCGTCACTGGACCCAAACTTATTTTAAGGTATAACATGCTTTCTACTATCATTATCTTCAAAAGGTGTAAGTTTAATGTAAATCTGTGGACATTGTGTTTTGTGTCACATAAAGTACCCAAATCCTTTAGGACAGACAGAGGAGGACAACTTACGTGTTCCAGTTGGGTGCTCATCTGCTCGATGATGGCCCGTACAGGCTTCTCTTGGATGAAATGTTTCTTGATAGTGAGGAGCATGGCCTGGAGTGTGTGACGTTGCTGCCAGTCTGTCTTGGTCATGTTGGGATGCACAGGTAGTATTAGCTCCAGGGGCATGGAGAGGTTCACTAACAATCTGTTAAGATAATAATAATAATAATGGGTGTCGTGTCCAAGCAGATAAAGGCCGGTTTATAGTTGGGCGCGCGATGGTTGCCCGTTGGAAATCTTGACGCGCGACACAGTTTATAGTCATCGCTGAGGCCTAAAACTGTGTCTTTTTAAGATCGCGCATCAAGATTTAAATCGCCTGACCTAAGCTTGGGCGATATCACGATATTATCGAATATCGCAATACTAACTTGGAAACGATTTCGATATCGGATCGAATTGGTTTTTATCGAAATATCGATATACCGCGATCGATTAAATATCGCAATATCGGGATGTATTTTCTAGCCGACACATCATGCACCCCATACATGTAGGTTTGGAGTAAATCCAGAAGAATAGGTCATTAGAACACCTCTCTTATGCTATGAATGTATCTTCTACAACTTTCACTGGGAGTTTGAAGACTGATGATGTCAAATTTAATTAATCGCGATTATATTGAATATCGCGATATATTGTCGGCGATATATCGTGAATAAAATAAATCGATATCGCCCAAGCTTAGCCTGACCAATGCGCGATTCACTACAACTCAGCCTGAAGTGCACCTAACTCAAGCTCTGCTGTTTCTGTTCAGCAGAGTGTGGGTTCGAATCCCGGTCGTGACACTCGTGTCCCTGAGAAAGACACTTTACTATAAATTTGCTTCGATCCACCCAGGGGTAAATGGGTTCTTTTAAGTGTTTGACTTACTTGAGGACTGATCGAAAGACTTCAAGATCATCTTCTGCAGCTGAGAGAATGTGTAATAAATCCTAATAAGAAAGGAAAAGAGGAACAAAAGTTAGTTTTAAAACAAATCGATCACCCATGTTTAAATCCATGTCTGTGGGGTTTTTCAACTGTATTTGTTTGTTTCAGGCAATCGCACAACATCTGTAAACAGCATTATCCATAGGCCCACAACTTATATATAAAATAACAAACCTGTGAAAATTTAGGCTCAATCGGTCATCGGAGTCGGGAGAAAAAAACCCAGGAAAACCCACCCTTGTTTCTGTACATTTCGCCGTGTCATGACATGTGTTTAAACTAAATCCGTTACTCTCGAAGAGAACGGTGAAATCAGCTTACTTATTGAGAGACCACTCACCGATTCAAGGACCGTGGAGCTGCCAATGTTGAGCCGAACTGGTCTTGTCACCTTGTTCTCATGTTTGAGACTTTCCAGCATCTCCTCAAGTACATCTGTAAAAACAACATGGGAGGAGAACGGGATAAATCAGGGCCCAAATTCATAAAGCATACAATAAAGCATTTCATAAATCTTTATGAAATGCTTTATTGTATGCTTGAATAAAACATGACCAGAGCCCTATTCCAAAGAGCTGCTTTATAAAGCATCATGTACAATATGTACACATACAAAGTAGCTAAGCACAACAAAATTACGCTTACCAGAATAAAGTTAAATCAGCTTAAAAAATACCATTTTACATTTACAAAATGTAACTGGTATCCAGCTTAGCTGCGCTTAGTAGAAAAATGTAAGCAATATTTTCTGCTGTTAGAGCAGCTCATTTGACACACAAAGTTGCTAAGCACAACAAAATTACGCTTACCAGAAAAAGTTATCAGCTGAAAAAACATTTTACTTAGTATTACCAAATGTAGCTGGTATCCAGCTTTCTTGTGCTTACATGTAGCAGGAAAATGTTAGGCAATATTTTTCTGCTTTAAGAGCAGCTCTTTGACATTTAACCTAAATGGCAGATCAAATCCAAAATGGACTTAACATTGCATTCCTCCAAAAACAAAACGGAGCATCTCTTTTAAGCTCTTTGAGGTGTTCTAAAGTATAAAGATAAACAAAATTGCATGACTTTTTTTTTGGGGGGGGGAGGGCCTTTATTTCTTGTTATTGCTATACTATGTCTTATTATCGTCAAAAACTATTTTGTGTGTTTTTTCTCTTTTTTCACACTTTTAAAATTTATGCATGTTTTATTGTTAATTTTGGTGGATATTTGTCTAGTAAATTCTTGTTTTACCTAAATGTGCACATGTGTTAAAATTAATAAATTTGATACGTTGTTATCATGTACTGGCACCAATGTGATAATCAAATAAACAAACCAGAACAAAAATAAAACGCTAATGATCATTGACCACTGTTACCTAAGCGTTGATTAAGCTTTCGTAACTAAAAGGTTGTTCACCCTTCACTTTGTGCACGTACAATTGTATACATAACCATTGCACAATCTAGGACACTTTATGTTAATTTCAGCTTTCATAACTTGAAATCTTATTGGGTATGTTTATATACATTACGTATGATGTGCACTGTGTATGTACTGTGTGTGTGTGGTGATGTTGTGTAACAGGGATTTCAGTATCCACAAAATATCAAAATATAAATTAATTTCAGTTTTCATAACTTGAAATCTTACTGAGTAATGCTTACATGATGATGTGCACTGTGTATGTACTATGTGTGTGTGGTGAAGTTGTGTATAACAGTAATTTCAGTATCAACAAAATATCAAAATATCAAGTAATTTCAGTTTTCAGGCCTATAACTTGAAATCTTACTGGGTACGTATGCTTATGATGTGCACTGGGCACTGTGTGTGTGGCAAAGTTGTGTAACAGTAATTTCAGTATCCACAAAATATCCAGTAATTTAAGTAATTTCAGCTTTTATTTTTATAACTTGAAATCTTACTGGGTAATGCTTACGATGTGCAATGTGCGCTGTGTGTGTGTGGTGAAGTTGTGTAACAGTAATTTCGGTATCCACAAAATTTCGGTATCCAAAAAATATAATAACAATAATAATAACCCGTTTTTATATAGCGCTTTTCACACCCGGAGGGCGTCCCAAAGCGCTTCACATTATTACCCCTGGTCACTGGGCCTTAAATCACTCCTTAAACCATCTCAGCTCCCCGGTGGGGAGTATGCAGCTTGTGCAACATTAATATGCTCTACTTGGCTAAATCAATCACAAGAACCATCTCTGCCCTCACAGGTTAAGCCATATTGCTTAGGAAGTTTTTTCCGAACACTTGAGTTCAAAACCATGCCTCATGAAAAAAACCTCTTTTATTTAAAATACAGCTTCCCTTTTCCAGCGATTTTTTTTTTTTGTGGGTGTCAATTTATTTCTCTTTCTTTGCTCTCTCATCAAATCAAGAGACAACGTGTTTCGAGTTCACGTGCACAATGTTTTAAATAAATTCATCATCGTACTGTAGATCTTCCATTCGAGCAAAATAAATTAATCAGTATGCAGTCGCAGGAAGTTACAATCAGCGACGTGTTAAGCCACTTAAAGGTTGACATGGTGGACACAATCTAACGAGTCAAACTTTTGTGATCTTTTTAAAAAAAAAAAAAAAAAAGAGTGCAGTGTGTACCCCAAAGCTAAATTATATTATTGGTAGGAGGCATATTAAATGCTACAAAACTTTTTAATCATATGTTAAGTGCCCAGGTTGATGTGAAATCAATACAAGTTTGTCAAACTAATTTTAATCTTTAAAGGCAATGGACACTATTGTTGGTTGGTAATTACTCATTACAATTGTTAAAACATCTTGACCACCAAGAAAGTCTGAATTCAGATAAAAGTCTGAACTATCCCACCGTCTGCAGCAGCATCCTATCAGTGGAAACAGTTGGTAATTACTCAAAATAATTATTAGCATAAAACGTTACTTGGTAACAAGTATTGGGGAGAGGTTGGTACCGCTAGTATAAAACATTGTGAGAACCCACTCCCTCTGTCAGAATGAAGAAACGTAGTCTTTGAGAAAGAAGTAATATTCAACGAATTTTACTTTGAGACCTCAGATTAGATTATGAGGTCTCCAAATCAAGCATCTGAAAGCACACAACTTCGAATGACCCTTGCTCTAAACGGTATGACAAGGGTCTTTTTTTCTTTCATTATTATCTCGCAACTTGGACGACCAAATTTTCACAGGTTTGTTATTAAAAAAGCATTTAATGTTGAGATACACCAAGTGAGAAGACTGGTCTTTGACAATTACCAAAGGTGTCCACTGTCTTTAAGAAGTTGAATAGATGTAGATCCCCGAAAGGAGCATTAAATTTACCTTCACAGTATTCTGACAAGATGTACTGATCGCCGTCCATGTATCCCAGCGTAGACGCGATGGATTTAAGGCCTCCCGAGGCCATTATAAGCATCTCCATCTTTACAAGCTGAAACAGGATTGAGAAAGAGAAATTCTATAAGCCATAAATACACTTTCGGAAGGAACAGAAAAAAAAAAAGTTCGCAGATTTACAAATAACTTGGTAATGGTAAAAGACTTCTCTTGAAATATTATTTCATGAAATGCTTTAATTTTTGTGAAAACATTAAAACAATTATCAATTCTCGACTACGAGAATTACGGTTTTAAAGTAAACACATGTCATGACACGGCGAAACGTGCGAAAACAAGGTAGGGTTTTCCCATAATTTTCTTCCGATGACCGATTCGATTGAGCCTAAATTTTCACAGGTTTGTTATTTTATATATAAGTTGTGGTACACAAAGTGTGGGCCTTTGGACAACACTGTTTACCGAAAGTGTCCAATGGCTTTAAGGCCGGGTCACACTGTACATGCTGTAGCCTAACGTAAACGATAGAGATCACAACGCAGAGAGAACGCATTCTAATGTTTTCATTGTCAAAGGATAATGTTTTCATTGTCAACTTATATGTATAAAATAAATGGCAATCGCGATTCAGAAACGCAATGCATTGTGGGAAGGAATATGGGGCAGTTTCTATGCAGTTTCTACAACTCGCGCATGCAACGCCTGTACCTTTGTGTGGGTTCAACAGCGCCCTCTCTTGATATTTTGCTATTCGCGATAAACCTTATGGAAATACAAATTCACAAAATATTTACATGCAGAATTATTTTAGTCATGGAAAAAAAATCAGATTATAAAATCATAAAAATTGTGGAATTTAATATCTGACTGCCTAAAAAAGTAAAAGTTGTCAAAAAAGAGTAAAGCAATTGTAAGTTAAAACTATTGTAAGATAAGATTGGAAAAATGATTTATAAATTATAAATATAATTAGTAACCATAATTTAAAATCATATTCTCAACGACAAAAAAATAATCATATTTTATATTGTGACAGTTTTCAACCATTTTACCATGGAGGTAGAAATTGTTCAACATGAACTATGCACTAGAGAAATGAAATTAATTTTCAATCAAAGTTTTGACAATAATATTGACAATATCTGAACTCACTTTTGTGATGAAACGCCTTGACCAACAAAAAGAGAACTGCGATTTCAATGTGTTCGGACTTCAGTTAAAAAAATCTCCTATCTTTCCATGGTCTCTGGTTGTGTGAATGGCAGTTGTTGTCTAGCAAAAAAAAGGTAGTCTCAGCTGTTTGCCGGTGCTCCGTCCGTGAATGTCGGCCCGTCGCTCTGTTGTAGTTGCGGTAAAAACCGAAGCCAAAGTCTTGACTCTATCTTTGACACTGACAGTGACAGCAGTTGTTGCCGGTCATGCCGGTAGCAAAACAAAATCCACGACCCATTGTTGTCCGCCGACTTCAGGTAACTCCAACAGTCGTCAGTCAGACAACAAGGCCAATTACTTATAAACACGAAGCCTATTCTTGAAAAGGTTGCTGAAACGATAAGCTGTCCTGACTGCTTCCGTGCGTCGACTATGAGTTTAAATTAGGTATGGTTTTATATCACAGCAAAAGCACTTGTTTCAAGCTGGAAAAAACCATAACAACACAAATCCAATGCGTGCGTAAAAAAACGTCTTGCGTGAAAATAAATTGTTAGACAACGTAAAGTACGATGTCCTCTAGCAAACACGGTCACGCTTTTCACAAAAATTATTGATTCCAAAACACACAAACAATAAGCATTGTTAAACGCATCTTATTCATAACTATGGTGAAAACGATTTATATTTGTTGTTTTGGGGGATGTATTACAAATATATAAAAATCATTTCATGCTAAAATAATAATACTAAAATACTTTAGCCAAACTATAGCTGGCTGCTGCTGGATACCGTAGAATTCGTATCCGCGATCTTTGACCCAGTAAAAAGCAAAATACACGTGTTTGATAATCACGTGTATTATGGGATCGTATGGTATTATGTATGTGCAAGCGAGACGCGTCCATCTCTAGCTCATGAATGAGAGGTTCACCATGGAGGAGTAAATTCCTCCATGTTACAACCTATCCTTACTCTATGTTACAACCAACTCTATGGTTACAAAATGGGATTTGATCTCGACACAAATAAGTTTCAACCCATGGGTGTATGGGGGGGGGGTGTGATTGCGGGAGCGTTGACTCTAATTTATTCCTGCATGGTTGACCCAATGGAGACGTACGTGTCATGAATAATTTAGCATAATTTAAAGTTTTTCAGAGGGTTTGTTTACAGGTTTTTGTATTGTTACATGTTGAGTGGTAATTATATTGGTAGGATATCCAGATTGCCTAATAACCACTGGCACTGGCAGTGCGGTAATCTTCAAATTTTCTGAAGGAAGAAGAAGTAATTGAAAACATATACTAGCTGGGAAAATAGGCGCTGTTTACCAAAAAACCATGGTAGAAAAAATGCCTATTTGGCCAAATAGCGTCTTTCATAAAAAGCTGGCGATTAACACTATCTGACATCCGATTGAGACAAACAGACAACACTGCAAGTTCAACAAAAAACATCCGTATACTCGCATAAATAAATTAAAATGAATGAGCTTTTGTTGAAATTATGTCAATGGCCACAGCATGCACAGAGCTTTTCTTAAAGGCCAGGCAGTTAAACTATAACATTCCAAAGATTTTAAACTATATTCTAAAGATTTTACTGTCGTACATTTATATACCAATTTAAGAAAAAATAAAATACAAAATTTAACAATTCATTGTCCAGACACTCACATAAATAAATACACTATTTACACTTCCAGAATCTGACTCCAAACTTTTTTATTCAAACAAATATTGGTTCGCTACATCTGTGCTCGTTGCATCACATTGATTAAAGGTTTCTGGTCAATTTCAACAAAAATTGATTAAATTTCATTTAATTAACAGAAATTTTTCCAACTTAATATAACTACTGTTTATTTTTGTTTGTATGTAGACACGTTTTGTTCTCTATGAAAACTAACTATAATCTTTGCTATTAGAAAAACTTTTTTTTTAGATCGAATTATTTCTGTTGACTATTGAATGCTGATGCCACAGAGCATTCATTATCTCAAACAAAGATTTTAAAAGCCAGGAGTTAAAATAAGCAAGTTTTTGTTGAAATTGGCGAGGAAAAAGAGAGTTGTGTATTATTGAATTTAACTTATGTTAAAAACACTAATCAACATACTTTCTTTTTGTGTTACATTGCACTATATTGGACGTATCCGAGTAACATAAAAAACTTACTTGGCAACGAACAATAGAGAGCTGTTGATAGTATAAAACATTCAGGCGGCTCCAGTACGTAGTTTTAAAGAAAGAGGTAATTGCTTACTCAAATATTAAAAGGCTTTAGGCCTGAATAGAAGTCTTTTAAATATTTTGGCAGGCATCTTATTAAAAGCACACATTTGTGAAACAAGGGTTTTTCTTTCTTTCATAATTCTCTTGCAACTCTGATGACCAACCGAGTCCAAATTTGTTATTCTAAGCATACATCAAGTGATGAGGATACTGGTCTTTGACAATAACCAAACGTGTCCAGTGCCTTTAAAGACAGTGGACACTATTGGTAATTGTCAAAGACTAGCCTTCACAGTTGGTGTATCTCAACATATGCATAAAATAACAAACCTGTGAAAATTTGAGCTCAATCGGTCATCGAACTTGCGAGATATAAATGAAAGAAAAAAACACCTTTGCCACACGACGGTGTGCGCGTTTAGATGGTTGATTTCGAGACCTCAAGTTCTAAATCCGAGTTCTCGAAATCAAATCGTGGAAAATTACTTCTTTCTCGAAAAATATGGCACTTTAAAGGGTGCCGTTTCTCACAATGTTTTATACCATCAACCTCTCCCTATTACTTGTCACCAAGTAAGGTTTTATGCTAATAATTATTTTGAGTAATTACCAATAGTGTCCACTGCAAATCAACAAAACTACAAACCCAAAACCCTAAAAAACCTGGATATTCACTTAAAGGGACGGTTCACTACTCCAAAATTTAATGGCGATAAAATCTTACCCCGTAATAGCAGCAATGTAGCTTTTGAAGGCAGAGGACACTATAGGTAATTACTCAAAACAATTTTTGGCATAAAAACTTACTTGGTTACAAGCAATGGAGAGCTGTTGATAGAATAAAACATTGTGAGAAACGGCTCCCTCTGAAGTAGTTTTTGAGAAAGAGGCATTTTCCACGAATTTGATTTCGAGACCTCAGAATTAGATTTTGAGGTTCCGAAATCAAGCATTTGAAAGCACACAAGTTTGTGTGACAAGGGTGTTTTTTCTTCCATTGTTATCTCGCAACTGTGACGACCGATTAAAGGAACACGTTGCCTTGGATCGGACGAGTTGGTCTATAACTGAGCGTTTATAACCGTTTTTTATAAAATGCATATGGTTGGAAAGATGTTTTAAAAGTAGAATACAATTATTCACACAAGTTTGCCTCGAAATTGCGTGGTATTCCTTTTACTGCGCGAACTAACACGGTCGGCCATTTATGGGAGTCAAAAATTTGACTCTCATAAATGGCCGACCGTGTTAGTCGACGAGGTAAAAGGAAAACCGTGCAATTTCGAGGCATGTTTGTGTGGGTCATTGTATTCTACTTTTACAACATCTTTCTACCCATATGTAATTTATACAAAACAGTTACAAACGCTTTTCAAAGACCAACTCGACCGATCCAAGGCAACGTGTTCCTTTAAGCTCAAATTTTCACAGGTTTGTTATATTTTGCATATTTTGAGATACACCAAGTGAGAAGATTTGTCTTGAACAATTAACCAATAGTGTCCAGTGTCTTTAAAGGGATATTTCACCCTTGGTTACTTGGCCAAAATTTAATGGCGATAAAAGCTAATAGAAACACTGTAGCTTTTGATAATGTACACCTTTAATGGAATGTGGGTTAAAAGAAAGGGATTCCAAAAACATTTCAATCTGAAACCCATTTCTGTATATAATACATTTATTTAAGATTAATGTAATCGAGCGGTTAAAAAAAAACCAGAGGTATATTTTGCCTTAAACGCAGTGGACACTATTGATAATTACTCAAAATAATTCTTGGCATAAAACCTTACTTCGTAAAGAGTAATGGGTAGAAGTTGATATTATAAAACATTATGAGAAACGGCTCCATCTGAAGTGACGTAGTTTTCGAGAAAGAAGTAATTTTCCACGAATTTGATTTTGAGACCTCAGGTTAAGAAGTTTAGGTCTCGAAATCAAGCATAAAAAAAGCACACAACTTTGTGTGACCATGGTGCGACAAGGGTGTTTTTTTATTCATCAATATCTCGCAACTTCGACAATCGATTGAGCTCAAATTTTCACAGTTTTGTTATTTTATGCATATTATGTTGAGAAGACTAGTCTTTAAACAATTACCAATAGTGTCCAGTGTCTTTAAAGCAATCGAACGGCTAAACAAATAAACAGAGGCAAATTTTGCCTTAAATACACTTCTTTACAAGTACAGCTGTATATGAATATATCAGGAAAAACACTGAGGAATATAACATAAATACTGCTGGTTTAAGTTACTTAATTACCCAACTGGATGTCTAAACCAGTTCACTGCCAATGTAAAAAAAAAGTACCCTGTAAAATTAATGATAGTCATTTATAGACAAACTAACATAATAAAACATGAGTTGTACTGATTTCTGAAAGTAATGATTCGCACCCCCCCCCCCCCAATAAAAAACAAACTCAATTTGTGTAACCATTACGCAGGTTCCTAAAAGGAGACTTTTGAGACGCTGGCGGCAGCAGATATAACGGTCTTTTTTTTGCGGCTCTGCGCGTGCATGTTCAGTACTGCGGGCGTAGGTCTGAGCACACGCAAAACTGTGGAAAAAGGACAGTCTAAAAGTCTCCCATTGTTTACCAGTATAACCGGGAACTGAGATCAAGTATTATTATGGGGTTTTCTTCTATCAGTGTGTGCGCTTGTTTAGCTTCCCTGGGTCATCCCCGGTCTGCCCCGGTGTGTTCGAATAGCTTTTGACGTCATTCCAGGGGCTCACCCAGGTCAGCCCTCAGTGCACTGCTTGTGGAGTGGGTCACTTGGGGGCTGGCCCCAGGTAAACCAGACGTCACTACGAGAGCGGTGAGTGGTCGTTCGATTAGCTCTTGTTAGGGGCCCACCCGAGTGAGTACCGCGGGGTAGACCCATGGAAGCTAAACGAACGCACCCTATATGGTGAAGTACATTCCTCTTGTAGTAGAGTATAGTCATGATCTGTTAAATTTATTTTGCAACAGTAAATTTTACTTCCCAACAATATAATATAATTCTTATCGCCATAAAATATAAGTTAAACTAAAGTATTTGATGAAACAGAACCACAATCAAAAATAGCATACTATTGGGCCAAACTTGGTCCCAAAAGCTTGCGTAGGTGCAATACTTACAATGTAAACTTGAGAATTAATGATACGTCATATCAAGTGACACGCTATCAACCAATACAAAAAAAAGACAATGTAATTGACAAACCATTTGAAAGAGGGGTCAAATTGAATTTTGTAATGAACTCATTTTACAATAGAGTTCTCATGGAAGTGTCATGGCCGAGCAGTTAAGAGCACCGAATTGAAACTCTCGTGTTTCTGATCAGCAGAGTGTGGGTTCGAATCCCCCAGTCGTGACACTTGTATCATTAAGCAAGACACTTAACCATTGCTTCGTCCTTCGGATGGGACGAAAAGCTGTTGGTCCCATGTGGTGTGTTACGCATGTAAAAGAACCCAGTACACTTATCGAAAGGAGAAGGGGTTCGCCCCGGTGTTCCTGGCTGTGGCTGCTGAATGCGCCCTAGCACCTTGTAAACCCTTATAAGGTGCTAAATAATTGGGTCTCAGAATTCATAACTTTCAACAACCTCTCTTTCTGTATAAATGTATATACTTGAGTACCTTGTTGGTAGACATGTGCGCTATAAGACTTTGATATTATTATAATTAATATTACTATTATGAAAGTCGGAGGGAAAAATTACAATTCTCAACAAATTTTACAGTGGAGCTCGTCTTTAAGAATGTCTCTACTTGATTATCTTGTCACCAACGGTCGACATCATTAAGCTAAAATACGAGCAGGGGTTGCCAAGCAACGCTGATGGTGAATCAAACTCAACAATCTACAGCAAGCATAAACAAGAAAAATTAACCTTAATATATCGCACCAAACAAGATTGAGACGACCCCCATTGAAGTAACGTAGTTTAAAGGCAGTGAAAACAATTGGTAATTACTCAAAATAATTATTAGTATCAAACTTATATATGGTTACGAGTAACGGGGAGAGGTTGATAGTATAAAACATTGTGAGAAATGGCTCCCTCTGAAATGACGTAGTTTTTGAGAAAGAGGTAATTTTCCACGAAATTGATTTCAAGACCTCAGGTTAAGAATTTGAGGTCTCGAAATCAAGCATCTGATCTGAAAGCACACAACTTTGCGTGACAAGGGTGTTTTTTCTGTCATTATTATCTCGCAACTTCGACGACCAAATGAGCTCAAATTTTCACAGGTTTGTTATTTTATGCATGTTCAGGTACACAAAGTTAGAAGACTGGTCTTTGACAATATTACCAATGTGTCTTTAAGAGAAAAATGGAAGCATTTTTTTAATCTGTTTGCGTCAGAAGTTTTGGCTTATGGGAGTGTCATGTGAGTTTGATTCTGAGGATATGAAAAAAAAACTAGCCTACCTTTCCAGCGCTGAGGACCATAATCCTGTCCGAGTCTAGGATGGTGTTTAGCCTGTGAGCGATGGTCAGAATGGTACAGTCGGTGAATGCTTGTTTGATGGTTTGCTGAATCAAGCTGTCCGTCTCGGTGTCAATGGCAGCCGTTGCCTCATCAAGGATTAGAATCTGCAAATCAGAAATATAAACGTTATTCAGAATGGACCCTTCCCATGAAATATGCTAATTACATTTACGCATGCGTACAGACCCTAATGGTTGGCAAACGCCATAGAGTTGTGCACTAAGCTGACGCGCAGCCATTAGACAAAACAGCGCGATTTTCCCTCATTTTACCAACCAAAATGTTAGTGCGCACCCGCTATGTAAAATTTACATATTTCATGGGAAGGGTCTATTGAACCATAAGATATATTAAGGGAATCAATGTGTCGTGAAGAGGTTTTTAACTAGTGGTTTAATCCCATCGAGGCCTGGTTCTTGATAATTTCACCGAGTCAAAATCGAGGTAAATTATCAAGAACCAGGCCTGGGCGGATTTAAATCACTAGTTGAAAGCCGATTCAACACACTTTGATTTCCATTCATAAATACCTTTTCGGTCGAAAAACATCAACACTTTTTGGTCAAAAAGTAAAATAAATGCAAAAATTATAATTGTTCAATGATTTCTTTCAACACAACACCCCTCCAGCTATGAAATGGGAAGGCCCTCGGGTAAACAACTGAAGTCAAATAAGCTGAAGGGTATCCCACATCCAATGTTTCCACACTTGAATATGCTATAAACCATTTTAGAGTACATCATTTGAGTAGGGCCAGTCAGGAGCTGGCAATATGGAGTACGGTAGAAGTATCAGCGCTGGAATGAATTTAAGAAGAGCATGATGACTTTTGGTTGACCTTGTTGACCCTTTTTGAATTGTACTGCAATGCAGTGAGGAGAGCTGATGTGAAAGCCAAGTTTTTGTGTGGGTTTTTAATGCCGAATGATTAATAATAATGACCTTGCTGTTTCTAAGGAGTGCTCTTGCCATGCACAGCAGCTGTCTCTCGCCAACGGAGAAATTCTCTCCATTTTCAACGACGGGAGCTTGGAGCTGTTGATCAAGGTTGCTTATCTGAGCAAAACAAAGATAAAATATACAATTGTTAAATGTTTCATACTTTCACAAAATAAAATTAATGTGATGAAACAGTGGCAGGTTAGGAAACAATAACAACAGTTTAACAAGCTGGCATTTAGTGAGCACATTCTATTCAGAAGTTTCAAAGCCCTAGAATGTTCAATTTGAATCGGGAATAAACAATATTAATTTTTAGTTTTATCCATATACACCGATGTGTGTATAAGGCTTTTCAGTTTCTCATTAAAGGCAGTGGACACTATTGGTAATTACTCAAAATAATTATTATTATAATAAACCTTTTTTGATTACGAGTAAAGGGGAGAGGTTGATGGTATAAAACATTGCGAGAAACAGCTCCCTCTGAAGTGACGTAGTAAGTAATTTTAAAGAAGAAATTTTCCATGAGTTTGATTTTGAGACCTCAAATTTAGAATTGGAGGTCTCAAATTTAGAATTTGAGGTCTCCAAATCAAGCAGCTGAAAGCACACAACTTCTTATGACCATGGTGTTTTTTTCTTTTCTAGATATCTCGCAACTTCGACGACCAATTGAGCTGAAATTTTCACAGGTTGGTTATTTTATGCATATGTTGAGATACACCAAGTGAGAAGACTGGTCTTTGACAACCACCAATAGTGTGCAGCGTCTTTAACAATGAAAGTAAACAAACTCATTTCCTCACCGTTTCCTTCATATATGTCTTCTCCAGTGCCTTCCAGATCTCCTCATCTGTGAACTTATTCTGCGGATCTAAATTATACCTAAGGACAAAAAAAATGAATTGTAAAGAGGTGCACTTATATTGAAAACATATAATAGCTTTTGGGTTGAACATAGACAAATTGAGTAGAGCAGGATTTGAACCACTGACCGCCGGATTAACTTGTTGGGACTCTACCAACTGAGAACTAACAAAGAGCTCTAATGTAACAAAGTTACAGTTGACCTACTTAGATCTTTTGAGGAGTTATGGACAACATTGCAGGACAGAACCCTATGGAGAGCCCACTTAAAGGCAGTGGACACTATTGGTAATTGTCAAAGACTAGCCTTCACAGTTGGTGTAGCTCAACATATGTATAAAATAACAAACTTGTAAAAATTTGAGCTCAATCGGTCATCGAACTTGCGAGATAATAATGAAAAAAAAAACACGTAGTCACACGAAGTTGTGTGCGTTTGGATGGTTGAGATCGAGACCTCAAGTTCTAAATCTGAGGTCTCGAAATCAAGTTCGTGGAAAATTACTTCTTTCTCCAAAACTATGGCACTTCAGAGGGAGCCGTTTCTCACAATGTTTTATACCATCAACCTCTCTCCATTACTCGTCACCAAGAAAGGTTTTATGCTAATAATTATTTTGAGTAACTACCAATAGTGTCCACTGCCTTTAACCATTACTCCCCAGTTGACCATTACCTCATCCAACTTATTCTAGGTAATGATGTCATCAATCTTATGTTATTTCTGTATGACATCATCTCTAAATCAAGAGTTCACCCACCACCAGTTGGGGAGGTAATGCTTTCTGCTCTACCGGCCAGGCTTTGGATCAATGATACCCAAGCCTACATGCGTATGGACTGTTAAAGGGGTAACCCTGTTTCAGCCCTAGGAGTAGGTGGCTACGGCCTCTGGAAAAAAAATTGTAGCCCCACACCTTGAAGTGGCCTTCAGGCCTTGTGTGTCTGGCGACTTGCATACAATTTTTTTTTTTAATCACAATTTGGGACAAATCACAATTCAGGACACCTGCCACCTGAAATATACAAGCAAAATTGTTGATACATGATCTTTTGACAAACCTGATTGTTCCGATAAACAAGACGGGATCTTGAGGTATGATGGAGAGCTTAGAGCGAAGGTCATACAAGCCGATCTGACTAATATCTACTCCGTCAATTAGAATACTGCCGTGGGATTTCTCTACCAGACGATACATCGCAACTCCTAGTGATGACTTGCCTAAAGTTTAAGATACAATTATTAACATATTGTTTAATCTTTATGGAAATGAAAACAAGAACCCCGCTAAAGTTGGTAATAACTTAACGGAGTATATTTAGCCATGTTATAGTTATGTTTCAATTCTGTAGACTGTATAATGCTTGAATTACATTTGATGCTTTTGTTTGTTGTTGCCAATAATGGAATAAATGTCTTAACAACAAAGTGTCTGGAACTGTAAACCATGGGCCTCCAAAGTTTACACCAAACTATTCAGCAACAGACAGTTTACATCAATGACTATAACAACTACAAAAGCCTCCCTACCATAGACAGGGCTAGACCCCCGTTTCAATTCCTCTCGTCACTAACCCCTGGTAGGGATGTACTAAGAAACAACGCTGATTGGCTCCCAAAAGCGACTACTTTGCGTCTACGCTTGTTTAAAACTTTTGAGTGATTGTATGGCGCTTGAAGGATGCTTAGTGCATGTGTGTTAAAATGCAAGTATTTTGCAGGATTATAGAAGGACAATAGAACTTGGTGATATCGAGTAGATATTTCTCTTATGAGAAATAGTTGTTCTGAGAAGAACCGGAGGACTCGACGTTTCTACAGTATACTCTGTCCGTCATCAGGAGACTAGGATTTCTCATACAGAACAAAGGGACTGTCCACAGAGCTGTGTGGTGAGGTGCGGTTTAATGGACACTTACCAGACCCTGTTCGCCCAACAATGCCGACTTTCTCGTTGGGGTTGATGTCGAAATTGATTCCTCTTAGCACCATGGGAAGATGTTGCCTGTACCTCATCTTCAGATTCCTGACGGCGATCCTCCCCTCTGTCGGCCACTTTGGCGCTGGCTTGGTCTTCTTAATAGACTGGGGTGCCTCCTGTTCTAACTCCTGGAAAAAGAAAAAAAAATTTTTGTTGGACTCGTTGAAAGTGGACAGAATGTGGCTTCGAATCCTGTCCTGGTCAGTCACGACACTTGTGTCCTTGACCAAGGCACTTTATCATAATTTCTTTTCTGTACCCAGGAGAACGAATGGGTTGAAAGTGCCAAAGTGTGGGTTCGAATCCTGACCTGGTCAGTCACTGGATCATAATTACTTCTCTCTACCCAGGCGTACAAATAGGGTAAAAGTGCCCAGAGTGTGGATTCGAACCCTGGCCTGGTCAATTGTGACATTTGTGTCCTTGAGCAAGGCACTTTTATCATAATTGCTTCTCTCTACCCAGGAGTACAAATGGGGTGAAAGTGCACAGAATTTTGGTTCGAATCCTAATCGTTAAACTTGTGTCCTTGAGCAAGGCACTTTATCATAATTGCTTCTCTCTACCCAGGAGTATAAATGGGGTGAAAGTGCACAGAATTTTGGTTCGAATCCTGTCCTGGTCAAACGTTAAACTTGTGTCCTTGAGCAAGGCACTTTATCATAATTGCTTCTCTCTACCCAGGAGTATAAATGGGGTGAAAGTGCACAGAATTTTGGTTTGAATCTTGTCCTGGTCAATCGTGAAACTTGTGTCCTTGAGCAAGGCACTTTTCCATAATTGCTTCTCTCTACCAAGGAGTACAAATGGGTACAATGCGTCTATACTTACATTGATGTAGTAAGTTATTCTTTCCACAGAGGTGAATCTAGCATTGACCTCGGCTGCAAGGCGTACTGTGTATTGTATCAAACCTAGAAGCTGCAATAACAACATCAAATTGACTATTTAAAATGACATAAAGTTAAACAAGATGCTTTACCATAAATTGCTTTGTCCTTTTAGTGTTAATAATAATAATAATTTATTTTTAATATAGCGTCTTACATAAAAAATCTCAAAACGCTGTACAGTGTTTTACAAACATTAAGCTAAAACGAGTAAGCAAAATACAGCAAAATTACATTGTACAATAAGAACGACAAAAACAAACAATGACAAACACCAAAACGAGACAATCAACAAAATTATAACACCAGTGTTACTACAGTGTTACTGTAGTTTCCGTGTACTTGGTTTGGTAGTGCACATAAAACACACCACACACATTGTCAGGCTTTGACCTCAAAGTCCACTAGTATAATAATAATAATAATAATAATATCGAACTCTTATATAGCGCACGTATCTACCAAACAAGGTACTCAAGGCGCTGAGTATTATACAAACTTTCAGAAAGATAGTTAGCACCTTAGAGGGGTTTACAAGGTGCTACATGTACGGCGCATACAGCAGCCATACACCAAGTGAGAATACTGGTCTTCGACAATCACCAAAGGTGTCCAGTGCCTTTATGCTCACTATAAACTATCACAAATCTACCTACCTGGTTGGAGTAGACGATGGCTAAACCGATAGTTGCGGCCGGAACAATCCCGTGTGACAGGACGGCAAACAGTCCAGTAGCACTCGTCAGCAGCAATGTGATCATGTCAAAGCGGACAGCCAACCAACGATTAGCAATGTAGAAGAGGATTAATAAGTTAGTGCTGTCATCTAAGTGGTGATGAAGCCTGGAATGGGTTGAAATAGTACACAAATATTGTATGATGAGTGCATTGTCGTGACGGCAGTGGACACTATTGGTAATTACCTAAAATAATTATTAGCCTAAAACCTTACTTGGTGACAAGTAATGAGGAGAGGTTGGTAGTATAAAGCATTGTGAGAAACAGCTCCCTCTGAAGTGGAGTAGTTTTCGAGAAAGAAGTAATTTTCCACGGTTTTGATTTCGAGACCTCAGATTAGAATTTGAGGTCTCGAAATCAACCATATGAAAGCACACCACTACATGTGACAAGGGTGTTTTTTCTTTCATACTTATCTTATACACGCGCGTGCTTAGAAATAGATTGCGCGCTGTTACTAATAGTAGTTACGCGCTGTTACTAATAGCTATGAACTGCGTTCCGCATGATAATTTTGGCGTACGTTAGGTTGCGTGCCCGACATGTGGAAGCCAGCCGGTTATAAACAGCTCCAGCTGGTCATTATCAACCGTTTATTATCCCACACATGACGAGATCCCCACCGATAGGAGTAGCGAAACTGTCTGGGGTATTTATGAATATCGACTTAAGGATGTAACCCATTAGAAATCACGCAACATTACTTGACATAGCATTATTCACTCCTCACCGCGCCATGGGAACTTTTTTTTTTGTCCACGACGGAATTTTTTATTCACACTTAAGACCACTCCTCATATTACAAATACGCTGAAAACACGTAATATTAACAGCAAAGAAATAAACAAATTACAAAGTGAACCTTGAACCCAATAGTTTGAAAGAATTCCATTTTTTTTTGAAAACGGAAACTTGTCAAACTTTGAGGGCGCTTTGCAATGCAGAGTGGTTGCGGGTGGGATGCTTACTTAAGCGTTACAGGAAAACATTCCTCATGATAAACAAACAAAGTAGGTTACGTCTATGTTTGGGTCATCCCATAGTTATCATCACCTTTCTATAAACTCATCGTTCTTCCTGTAGGCGTGAATCGTAGACAGACTCTGAACTGTCGTCATGATGTGGGAGAACCACGGCGACCGCGCGACGTTCTCGAACCTCTTGATGTCCCGGATGCCCTGCCGGAAGAACGAGTTCAGGACGAGGTACAAGCAGAAGATCACGAGCAGGGCAATGAGGAGGAGGGGAAAGACCAGAGCTAAGGTCAGCAAGCTGAAGAAGATGAGGATGGCGTTATTGAGGACGTTGTCCATCTTGAGGGGAAGATTGATATCCACTGAAAGAAATCAAATGAAGGATGTTAAAACAGGATTCCAAGATGACATGGGACAGAATTGGTATTGGACCGAGTAGGCTTCGGACTGAGGTGACGATTTGTTTTCAACAACCTCACTATTGTATACAAATGTCTTCACTATACCACTCCTACATATCTCACAAGATTTACCATCCCAGACGACCTGGCCTTCGCCCTGGTTCAGACAGTACACTCTTGGCAGTTCCAAAGGTACATTCTGCTGCTGGGGACTGTGCTTTTTATGCACATGCCCAACGCCTTTGGAACCGTCGTCCTCATTAAATTCGTTCAGTTGAGTCACCTGAATGTTTTCAAAAAACATCTCAAAACATCCCTGTTCAATGGCTGACTGCTATGGACCATCATCAATGGCTTTCCCATTAATATAGCATTAATTTATTTGCTAACTGTACTGTTTCTTGTAAAGCGCTGAGGTACCCTGTGTAAGAGCGCTCTATGCCTGTTGTTATAATTATTATAACTCAGTGTATTTCCTATGGGTTTCTGTGAATCGTTAAAGCCAGCTATTATAAAGTTGTAGAGGCGCACTCTGAAACAATGTCACACTTACGAACAGGATACGTCATCTTTTCAAAAACCAACTTACATTCATCAAGATCGTTGGAGAAGCGGTTGAGTATTCTACCGAGTGGAGTTACGTCGAAGAAACTCATGGGACTGTGCACTACTTGATGGAAGACCTTCCGGTGAAGCGTGGACGACGCTTTTAAACTAACCTGGTGAAAAGAATAAAATGGACGGAACATTTGTAGTAGAAGCCAGGCATACGAATTCGTGCAGCATATTAATCTCCTGCAACTTTGATGACTAATTGAGTCAAAATTTTCACAGATTTTTTATTTTATGCAAATGAGAATACCGGTCTTTGACATATATTAAAGGTGTCCAGTGGAAACCGATTAAAGCAGATTCTCCATCATGAAGGGGGTCTAGTTCCCAGACTTACTGTGGCGTACAGGAAGCAACGGACGATTGTAACAGCCATGAACGTGATAGCAAGTGACCCGTAAACAAGCTGGTAGTATTGCAGTCTGGGATTGTCGGTGATGCTGTCACTGGTAACCATCTCGTTGTCAACGATGATGGTGGTGTTCTGTTAATGAGAAAGGGAAGACACGGCAATGATTACCAATGAAGCAAACTTCACAACTTATCGTTCTGCGTATAATATAAGGACTCTCTGTCATCCACTGTGGTTTTGAATGATAGATAAACTATGCCTGCTTCAAAATTAAACCATATGGTGAAGGCATAGTCTACACTGTAATCACATCTAACAAGACTGATCAACGTTACTAGGCATTCTGCGCTTACACAGCTAGCCCAGATATTCGGCACTTGCCTGCAATCGGAGAACGGTGATTGTAAGCGAAGAATTTAATTGTACATGTAAGTAGAGCCATGAAATTGGTCACAGAACTTCAGTCTGGTGCCCTAGACCGCTCGACCATGACACATAAACACTGGATAGAGAGCCGGGGGTCGATTTCACAAAGAGTTGGGACTCGTCTTATCTAAAGTTAGGACGAGTAACTCGTCCTAACGTAGGATTAATCTTAAGGTCTGCATGCTACAGTGCAGGGTTGGGACTCATCCTAAGTCCTAAGAGTAGTCTTAAAGCCATTGGACACTTTCGGTAAACAGTAAATAGTGTCCAAGGCCAACACTTCGTGTATCACAACTTCTATATAAAATCACAAACCTGTGAAAATTAAGTTGGCTCAATCGGTCATCGGAGTCGGGAAAAAATAACGGGAAAACCCATCCTTGTTTCCGCTCGTTTTACCGTGTCATGACACGTGTTTAAAATAAATCCGTAATTCTCCATATCGAGAATTGATATTGTTTTAATGTATTCTCAAAAAGTAATGCATTTCATAGAATAATACTTCAAGAGAAGTCTTTCACCATTACCTTCTGTAAACCCTGTAAGTTATTTGTAAATCTGTGAACTTTTAGTTTTGTTTCTGTACCGAAAGTGTCCAATGACTTTAAGTTATGAAGAGTTTTGTAAAATCGACGGCATGACACATAGACACTGGATAGAGAGCCAGGTTGACTTACCCCACTGCCAGCATTAAGCCAAAAACTGAGCCACCAGTTGGAGAGCACCACCGTCCCAACAGAAAATACGAAGAATAGGATCATAATGAGGGCCACGATGTAGCCTCCGGCTGATTGGATGTATTCGTGGATGGTACCCATGCTGAGTCCCCGGTCCCCTGTCTCTTCATCTTCAACCAACTTACCTAAATAGAAAGAAGGGAAAAACTATACTGTATTAGAGGCTAACCATAACCCTCATAGACTGTCTGACCATCTAATATCATGTGTGTTTATTGACCCATTTCACCTGACATCATCATCAGAAAAATCTTGAATGTGCCATACTCGTGGGCTATTTCACTGTGCGTTTTCATATATAACTCTATGCCGTGCGTTATGCAGTGAAGTGTGCATTTTAGGCGACGCGGAGTTAATACACGTAAACCTAACTGCCCACCAACATGGTGAGCGTGGCATCAGTCTCCGCGTGTGACGCGCGTGCAAGGGGTCGATATTTGTTTTGTTGTCATTTAGCCTTTGAGGACGACTGTGCTAGGGTCGAAACATAATAAGGCCATTAACTATTTTGTTAATTTATTTTTTAAAGGGAGTATGGTACCTTTTGTTAATCAAGTTTTTTGGCAATGACATGAATCCATACTCACAGTGAATGAGTCACCAAGTTTTTATGGGAAAAAAAGTGAAAATCACAGAACAGTGTTTTCAGGAGAGTCGTGTAAATGAGCTATTCAACTGTACATGCTAGAATAATTCTTATCTAACATAAACTGAAGTTTTCGGGAAATTGTTTGATTAATTTCTCAAAAAGCTACAGCACCTCAGCAAAAAACTACAGCACCTCAGCAATTATATTTTAAGGGAATCTTTCCACCATCATTATCTTTAAAGCCATTACACACTTTCGGAACAGAAACAACAAAAAGAGTTCACAGATTTACAAATAAGTTACAGGGTTTACAGAAGGTAATGGTGAAAGACTTCCCTTGAAATATTATTCCATGAAATGCTTTAATTTTCGAGAAAACATTAAAACAATTATCAATTCTCGATAGCGAGAATTACGGATTTATTTTAAACACATGTCGTGACACGGCGAAACAAGCAGAAACAAGGATGGGTTTTCCCGTTATTTTCTCCCGACTCCGATGACCGATTGAGCCTAAAGTTTCACAGGTTTGTTATTTTATATATAAGTTGTGATACACGAAGTGTGGGCCTTTGGACAATACTGTTTACCGAAAGTGTCCAATGGCTTTAAAACGTGTCTATTGACTTTGGATTTTTTGTGGTACAAAAAATACTCTCAAACTTTAAGCGACGGACACTCACCATCGTAAAATACTGATTCCTCTGAGCAGGCCAGTGAGGCTGCAACATCCGTACCGATCCCCCTCATGAAGTTCCTCAAAGGTGGCAGAGACTTTCTCACTGGAGAACCTGGAGCACTTCCAAATTTATCCTCCTCAAGAAGATCTTCATCCTCCGAACCAGCAGTGATCTCTGCGTCCTTAGGTTTCTTAATTTTTACGCATTCTGTATCTTTTTGCAGATTGAAAGTGACTGGCTGTTTATGAGGACGACTAGAATCTTGACTTTGGTGATAAGAATCATCGTTTGTGACCTCAGTAGTATTTTCTACTTGTGGAATTTCTTGAGCATCCTGGATTTTGTCGACGTCTTTTATGAGGCTCGGATTTTGAGTGTTGCCGTGACCATGCTGAGGAATGTCTTCATCTATAATTATTTCGGTGTTGGTTTGTTCACTCTTATTGCCACGTATACCATCCCCTCCCGCATTGTCCTCAAAGACGTCTTGTCCCGGACTATCCTCTGGTCCTGATATAATTATCCTAGGGGTGATCGGGTCGGAAGTTGATGTTTTCAAATTTTCGCTGTTATTTTGTTGACCCTTCAAGGTGTCTTTGTCAACTTCCTTCTTCATAGATCGCTCCTCACTCGGCACACCGTCGCTCCCACTCTCCCCAAAACGTTCACTTTCATCATCACAACCTCCGAGACCGTCTTGGCTTCTGACAGTCACTTCGTCCTGTGGATCAACGTCGTTGCTATTGTCGCTAGTATCGCTATGGAATGTCTTGATGAGATTGCAGTACTCCTCACCGTTATCCATGAGCTCCCTGTGCGTTCCGTCTTCTGCAACTTGACCATCTTTCATAAGAATTACCCGGTCGCACATCTTAAGATACTAAAAGACGGGGAAATGGTGCAAGGAAATTTGCTTTTAAATGTCTGCACAACATTTTGGGTGTAATTCAAGCTTCTATTTTCAAAATCAGGTTTGTGTAAAATACCCAGCAACAAAGGCATGAAAAAGCAAAGGTGTGATGAAAAACACAAATGCTTATAGAGTTATCATTTGGGTAACACTAAGATGGAGAAATCGTTCAAGAATGACTACTTTTAATGTCTGCACAACATTCTGTAATGTTTTGTGTAGTGATGACAAACACCAATGCCCAACTGAGATTAATCTTATTCTTTTTGAGTTATCGTTTGGACAACATAATATTTAGAATCAACCCTCACCTGGAGCTGGTGGGTCACAAACAACACCGTCTTCTCCCGCAACGCAGTATCGACACACTTTGAAAATATGTGCCTGCCGACGTGCGCATCCACGGCTGACAAGGGATCATCCAATAAATAAATATCTTTATTGGCGTATACCGCCCTCGCGAGGCTAACTCGCTGTTTCTGACCTCCGCTTATGTTGATTCCTCGCTCACCGATCTAAGAAAAAAACAAAACAATATGTATCAAGTTTATGGGATTTGAGGCATTGCATATTTGGTTTGTGGTAACACCATGTGTGTGTCTGCTTAAGGGTTAGATTATGTTCTTTTATAAAACGTGCCTTGCTTTATATTCTACTATATCGGAATATATTTTTCGGAATTCGGGAGACTTCTCAGTTCTGAAAAGATCTGACCTGCTTTTTTACTACTACCTGGGCAGAAGGTAGAAAATCGGCCGGGATGACTACTTAAGCTTTAACTTCACTACCGCGGAGTGAGTTCTTCAATGGTCTCAACGCTTTCGACTAGCTTGCTCTAGTCATCGTCAGGAGACTGTAAACGCTTACTTCAGTTTGATCCCCATCTGCCAAAATATCAAAGTCCTCCTGCAAAGCACAGACATCGACAGCCTGGGCGTACCTCCTCTTGTCAAACTCCGCCCCCAGTAGGATGTTCTCTCGTAGGCTCATGTTCATGATGCAAGCCTGCTGAGAGACGTAGGCGAACGAGCCATCGATGGCGACGTCTCCGTTGACGAGGATCATACGACTTAAGATGGCCTGGAGTAAGGAGCTTTTCCCACTGCCGATGCTGCCACAGATACCTAAGAGCTGACCCTAAGATGCAAACAAAGAAACCAAGAGTCTTAAAGGAAAGATGAGATTTCAAAGGCATAAGCACAGGGTTGAGAGTCGTTGCTGACGATATTGACTTTTAGTCATTGTGAAACCAGCGGTTAGCTTGGGTTTTGCTTTAAAGGCAGTGGACACTTTTGGTAGTTACTCAAAATAATTATTAGCATAAAAGAGCTAATCAAGTACAAAGTTTTTTTAGAAACCTTCTGTACGTCCAAGTTGAGTTCGAACAAAGTCTCCGTAAAGCCGGCATCTACACCCATCAGTGGATCCACCTCCGGCCTATCCTCCTCAACCCCTTCTTGGGTCCGGCCCACGGGGGCGTTCTGGTCCGCTTTAGGGGTCGGTAATGTCCCTGTTGATTCCTCTTTATCCCATGCGAAGGTTGTGTTCATCATGCTCAGGGCAATGTCCGGGTCGGTCGGCTTTTTGGTGAACTCTTGTATCTCATCCATCAGGAGGAGGGACTGAGAAATGTAAAGCAAAATATGTAAAAACAGATACAATGTGAACATAGCAAATGAATTTTCTATGAAACTCATTTACGTTTAAAGACCCTAGACACTATTGGTAATTGCCAAAGACCAGTCTTTTCATTACACAATTTGAAGACGGTTGAGTTGGTGTAGTGGTGTCTTGCCTCGTCCTCCACCTCTAGGACCCCGGTTTGTATCCCACCGGGGGCACTATTTGGATTGGGTTTTCAGTCCCTACCGACTGTGTGGGTTTTCCCTGGAATAGTTCTCTGGATGTTTTCCTCCCACATCTAACACTGAAACGTCCTTCCTTGTCTTTTCTCCATTGGATTCTTGGCTATAGTACAGTTCACTTTTCTGAGAGTCCTTCACTTCCAAACCAGAATTAAAAAATGAAATTAAATAAAAGAGCGAACAAATTTTACCTTTATCCTTGGAAATGCAACCAAGCAGTCCGTCAACGATTTCATTGCATTGGGCAACGCGATGATCATAAAGCGTATTGAGTTCAGCACTGCGATGTAACTAAAGGCCTGTAAAAAATTTCAACAAACAGAAACTCTTTTATATTACTTTATCTTATTTACTAAACTTCATGGGTAGTCCAACTTCTATATATAACATTTAACAAACTGCTCACTCTCCAGAAAAGGCAGTTCGGGTCATTTCTAAAGCTGACAATTGTGAACACTCTGGGCCTCTTTTTGATAATGTAAAACTGTTTAAAATTCTTTGACCTTCATCATTTTAACTTAGGAAAGTTGATGTACTCTGACTAATGTTTTACCAGCTTGTTTCAACTCCTGTTTTACACTGAACTTCAAAACATCTATTCCTAGGAACTCAGGAAAGTACCGAGTATACAGTGCTAACACACAACCATGGATAAAAACCAAAATTAATATTCTTTATCCCCGATGAAAATTTAACATCTCTTATACCTATTCCTATTGTACGCGCAGCACTGCTAGTAAATATCTTTATGTTAATTATTGTCGTAGAGAACCACGTTGTCCAAAAATGGTGTTGTCCAATGTGGCACTTTATTTTGGAATAGTCTGGATGCCTTCAGAGACATCAGAACAATTAAAAACCTGCTTAAAAACACTTTTTACTTTGTACAATAGTTGTTGATTTCCTTTCAAAGCGCATAGGGACCTCACTGTATTATGCGCTTTAAGAATGGTTTTATTATTATTATTTTTTCCATTTCTTTTTAGTCAATACTCAACCCCAAATCGTAGTTACAAACCTGTGAAGCAGTGATATTATTCCCCAGTGATGTGTGCAGACAGATTGTGAGGATAGTCGATAAGACGGGAATCAGTGTGGTCTGCGCCTGACATAGAGCCTGAAAGAAACCACCTTTTCGTAGCAGAGACCGCTCATTGTTCCGAATACCTAAGAAATTGGCGGGAAAATAATAATAATAGTAATAATTGTGGCTTCTTATATAGCGCACATGTCCCTCACTCAGTGACGTTCCTGGCGCTGTAACATACAGTATTTCCTGCAAAATGTGGGACTACGTTAGAATTATGAGACCTAATTCTGATAGCACCATGTCATGTTTTACAACGTGCTGTGGCGCAATTTGCTGCCGATCGGACCAGGAACACAGGGGCGAACCCCTTCTCTTTTCGATAAGTGCACTGGGTTCTTTTACATGCGTTAAGTAACACATGGGACCAACAGCTTTACGTCCCATCCGAAGGACGAAGCAATGGTGAAGTGTCTTGCTTAAGGACACAAGTGTCATGGCTGGAGATTCAAACTCACATTCTAATGATCGAAAAACACCGAGTTTGAATTCGGTGCTCTTAACCGCTCGGCCACGACACTTCCACACAAATACAAAAACCTGAATGTTTATCAAGCAGAAGGACATGAAGGAGAGCTAAGCTATTGTTCAACCTTTTTTTTTTGTGGCTGAGATTGCTAAATTAACTCCTTTTTTTTCTGTTAATAAATTAAAATAAAAGTCATACAAAAAATGTAAAAAAAAAAAATTTGGCCGTATATATGAAACTAAAACATTCCACCTTGGCTGTTTTGTTGCCATGGGAAAGAGGTTGGCATGAGTGACACTTTCCTGGGAACGAGGTTGGCATGATTGACACTAATCTGGGAACGAGGTTGGCATGATTACACTTACTACCTGGGAACGAGGTTGGCATGATTGACACTAAGCTGGAAACGAGGTTGGCATGATTGACACTTATTACCTGGGAAAGAGGCATGATTGACACTTACCTGGGAACGAGGTTGGCATGATTGACACTTATCACCTGGGATTGATGTTGGCATGATTGACACTTACCTGTGATACATGACGCGAAGGAATCTTCCCACGCGTACATCTTGATGAGTTTGATGCAGCTGATGATTTCAGACATGAGACGTACCCGGTGGTCTGTGACCACGATGGAGCGACTGCGGTAATGAGCAATGACTTTGGAGAATAAAGCCTGAAGCGAGTGGGAATGAAGCAGGGATAGAATTTTGACAGCTGAAATGACTGCATTGGAGTAAAAGCACAACCCTTCCCCTATACCAATGTTTAGAATTTGCACTTCAAAGGGGTTTGATACCTTTTGTAGATCAAGTTTTTGGCCATGATAAGAGTTTCTACTCACTGTGAATGAAGATGTTTGTAACATAATTTACCTGTAGAAGTTTCAGCTTCGTTACAGTCGTCAATTTGTTTGAGAACCTTTATAAGCGAAACTAACAGAGCAATGTTTTCAGGAGAGCTGCAGAAATTTGTTGTACATGATAAAATAATGTCTCACTGGGACAAAAACTATATTTGTTATTGTATACCCCATGCTTTCTAACCCCTTTCATGTATTTCAACTTCACTGCTTATGTTTCACTTAGTTACCTGTTCATGTTTGTCGTGTTGTCATTTAGCCTTCGAGAAAGACTCTGCTAGGGTCGAAACGTCAGGCCAATAACTATTTTTTGAAAATTATTTCTCAAGAACTACAGCACCTCAGCAAGTAACCTCAACAAGCTTTCTACCATCACTATCATTAATCCGTGCAAGTTTAATGTAAATCTGTCTTTGTTGGTATCCAATTGCTGCTAAGCACGATTCAGCACATTTTTGTGTTTACAGGCTTTATGAAATTGAGCCCTGGTCGGTTGAGTGAATTGTAAAATGAAAAGTACACAGGGTTCCAAAATACAGAACACCCAAGTGTCTTTAAAAGGAATTTTATGCAAGTCGCCGGAACCAAGGCTAAAAGCCACTCTAGGTAAAGGGCTACAAGGAAGAAAACATAGACATGCAGAAATTCAGTGGAGCTGAAGGTAGGAAATTGATATTCCTCTTAAAAGATGGAAGATCATAGGATGAAGGGAAACATGCACCAGGCAAGGAGTTCCAAAGAGATGCAGAACGAGGGAAAGAGCTACTGGAGTAGCTCTTTGTTCTACATCTCGGCACAGCCACAGCATAAGGATGAGAACAAGCAGAAATTCTGGTCTCGCGCTCAAACACCCTGACAGGAGGAACAAGGTTGGATAGACTGGTGGAACATTGACCATGGAAATATCTGTAAAAAAGACAGAGGCTGGCTACAGACCTTCGGTGAGAAAGGGGGTTGTACTGTGTGTTATACGTACCTGCAGTGGAAAGAAGAAAACAAAGACACCGGTTCCTAAAAGTGCTGCCGGGCCGATCAAGTAGATTGTGTATACGAGAGCGATGAGGGCTAGAGGGGGACCAGCTAAGGCATGTGGAAGGTAGAGCAACATGTCAAAGAGACGCTGGCCGTCATTCGTGCAAAGATTCACGATCTGTGGAGAGTAACAAGGGAAAGAATGGGATTGGAATTTAAATCAAAACTTTACAAAATGTTTTAACAATAATAATGGAGAAAATAGAATTAGCTGTTGCAAATAACTAACCAACCAACCAGACCGATAAATGCAAGAAATAGTTCATAGCCAGACATTTCGACCCTTGCAGAGTCTTTCACGAAGGCTAAAATCAAGAAAGACTCTGCTTGGGTCGAAACGTCAGGCCATTAACTATTTTTTTTTGCAAAATAATAACACAGTTTACATGCAATTCTGGCAATGAGATTGATGGTGTGTTTTGTTAAAAAGGAAACACGTGAAACACTAGTTCGTTTCTATTAAAGGAACACGTTGCCTTGGATCGGACGAGTTGGTCAAAACAAAAGCGTTTGTAACCGTTTTTTATATAATGCATATGGTTGGAAAGATATTTTAAAAGTAGAATACAATGATCCACACCAGTTTGCCTCGAAATTGCTTGGTTTTCCTTCTACTGTGCGAACTAACACCGTCAGCCATTTATGGGAGTCAAAATTTTGACCCCCATAAATGGCCGGCGTGTTAGTCGACGAGGTAGAAGGAAAACCACGCAATTTCAAAGCATGTTTGTGTGGATCATTGTATTCTACTTTTACAACATCTTTCTACCCATATGCATTTAAAAAAAACGGTTACAAACGCTTTTCAAAGGCCAACTCGACCGATCCAAGGCAACGTGTTCCTTTAAGCACATCATGCAAAAAACAAATTACCAATAATTTATTCATTTATACGCAAATTCCATTACAATTTTTTTCAAACACGCTGAACAATAAATTATTAACAGACTAAAAGAAACTACACTATAAAAATATACCCATTATACGCGCTATTGCACACATTAAAATTAATGAATAAGCCACTAATCAAATCCAGGAGGTTGCTGTTGTCCAATTTGCAAAAAGTACCAGCATTTTTAAAGATTCGTTTACAAAACTAGACAGCGAAGCTGCCATGGCGAGCTGCCGTTCGCCAGGTAGAACCAATGACTGACAGAAGTTATGACCATTTAAGGCTTTCATTGTTTCAGCTCATTCAACTGGAACCATTGATGCACTCTTTGGATTTTATCTTTTCATATGTATCTATACGACAGAAGCAATGTATTAAGTTTCAAGTCAGTACATCGTTGCAATAAGAAGTTATGACCATTTAAGGTTTTCGTTGTTTCAGCTCATTCAACTGGAACTATTGATGCACTCTTTGAATTTTATCTTTTCATATGTATCTATACGACAGAAGCAATATTTGACTTAAGTTTCAAGTCAGTACATCATTGCAATCAGGAGTTATGATCATTTTATGTTTTTCATTGTTTCAGCTCATTCAACTGGAACCAGTGACAGAGACATTGATTTTTGTTTAAACAAATTATTTCAAAACTTTAAGATTTAAGTTTGAGTTTGTTTCTTTAAAATCCAGATGTCAATGTTTGACTTTGAGCCTGAAAAAAAAAACTTTAACATTTTTTTTATTCCAAAAACTTTAACATTTTCTTATTCCAAAAACTTCAACATTATTGGAAAACATAGCTAAAAACTACAAAAAATGACTGACAAGTATATATAGCAATCTCACTTGGGCTTGTACATGAATACCAAAAACAACTCAACTCAAAGATTGAAACTTAAACCAAAAACTTTAACATTTCCACTGAGTGCGGACGGCCGGACGGACAGACGGACAAAATCGGTATTACATAGGCTCGCATACTGCTAAAGCAGCTCGAAGCCATAAGCGTTTGAAGCCATAAAGTTTAATCAGTAAGCTCCGATTATACACCAGGCACATCATGTACTGTATGACGTTGCAAATTGTTATGTCTCTATTTTGCAATTATTAACTGGGTACCTTTCTAGATTAGAATTAAATTTTGTGTTGAAAAAAGAAAAATTATATAGGACTAGACTAGTAGGATAAGCGTGATGGCACTCCACCAACTGAGCGTTCTTAAAGAGAGTGGACAATATTGGTAATTGTCAAAGACTTGTCTTCACAGTTGGTGTATCTCAACATATGCATAAAATAACAAACTCGTGAAAATTTGAGCTCAATCGGTCGTCTAAGTTGTAAGATAATAATGAAAGAAAAAACACCCTTGTCTCACGAAATTGTGTGTTTTCTGATGCTTGATTTCGAGACCTCAAATTCTAAACTTGAGGTCTCGAAGTGACGTAGTTTTTGACAAAGAAGAAATTTACCACGAATTTGTTGAGGTCTCGATTCAAAATCAACCATCTAAAGGAACACATCTTCGTGTGACAAGGGTGTTTTTTCTTTCATCATTATCTCGCAACTTCGACGACCAATTGAGCTCAAACTTTCACAGGTTTGTTGTTTCATGCATATGTTGAGATCCACCAAAGGAGAAGACTGGTCTTTGACAATTACCAATTGTGTCCAGCGTCTTTAAAAGATGAATCTTTAGCGCTTAGTACTAAAAAACTTGACGCCCGCTCCAGCTATAGTCCCCAATTCAGCCACGACCCTACTTACTTCTCCAATAGACATTCCTTTTGTGCTGCGTAGTCTGATGGTCTTGTGGTAGATCAGGGCGACGGTGGCTGCTCGGACTCTTCCCCCGGTGCGAATATTAAGATACCAACAGAAACCCATCGACGCGATGAGAAGAATCTGACACAGAACGATCCCGCCGGCTAGCAGCAGGCCGTGTTGTAGATCCTCCTCTTGCTGCTGGCAGTACTCTATCAGGAGTCGAACAAACACCGCCTGCGGGGATTGGATTGAAATATTATCATCTTAAAGGCAGTGGACACTGTTGGTAATTTCCTGCTGGCAGTACTCTATCAGGAGTCGAACAAACACCGCCTGGGGGATTGGATTGAAATATTATCATCTTAAAGGCAGTGGACACTGTTGGTAATTTCCTGCTGGCAGTACTCTATCAGGAGTCGAACAAACACCGCCTGGGGGATTGGATTGAAATATTATCATCTTAAAGGCAGTGGACACTGTTGGTAATTTCCTGCTGGCAGTACTCTATCAGGAGTCGAACAAACACCGCCTGGGGGATTGGATTGAAATATTATCATCTTAAAGGCAGTGGACACTGTTGGTAATTTCCTGCTGGCAGTACTCTATCAGGAGTCGAACAAACACCGCCTGGGGGATTGGATTGAAATATTATCATCTTAAAGGCAGTGGACACTGTTGGTAATTTCCTGCTGGCAGTACTCTATCAGGAGTCGAACAAACACCGCCTGCGGGGATTGGATTGAGATATTATCATCTTAAAGGCAGTGGACACTGTTGGTAATTACTTAAAATAATTATTAGCATAAAACCTTCTTTGGTAACGAGTAATGGGGAGACGTTGATAGTATAAAACATTGTTAGAAACGGCTCCCTCTGAAGTAACGTAGTTTTCGAGAAAGAAGTAATTTTCCACGAATTTGACTTTGAGACCTCAGATTTAAAATTTGAGGTTTCAAAATCAAGCATCTGACAGCACACAACTTCGTGTGACAAGGGTGTATTTTCTTTCACCATTATCTCGCAAATTCAAAAATGAAATTATGGTGAGTACAGTCAACCCTCCTACTGTCTGACCAATCAATATCATCCAAGCTGTGGTTTTAAATGATAGCTAAACCATGCCAGCCTGGTATGATATCATGTGATGAACGAATCTACATAGTACACACTTTTAAAGTTTGTACTGCGCCCATTCAATATCATCCGCTGTACTTAGAACATGCCCGACTATAAAAACGCTTCCCTAGCACAAAAAGAAATCCAAAAGAAACGACTTAAAGCAAATTTGAGGATTAATCTTACCGCTGCAAAGAAAGACGACAACAGGCCTATGAACGATACCAGACAACTTATGAAGCTACGTTTGGCGAGGAACCTGAAGTATACCATAGCGAGGGACGCCTTCTTTGTACCTTTTTGTTTCAGCTCATCTGCCCAAAGGCGCTCCAACCTGAAAAAATAACAAATCAACAGAAGGAGGAAAACAGAAACTCAAAATTTGTGTTTCACCAATAATGGTTAAGTGTCTAATTTGTCGAAGTGTGAAGACTAGGACTCCGAACCAATAGTGTCACGATGCGGGGTGTGGTGTTTCGGAGGTGTTGAAGGAAGACTAACCTTTCACTGTTAACCTTAGCGCTGTCGTACGGCGAGCAACTGAAGAGATCTTCTTTCTTTAAAGAGCCTTTCCAAGCTTTATAAAACACTGGAGTCATCCAGGCAAACCAAATGCTCGACAGAATGCCTTGCTCATCAATTGGACACTTCACTTTTAACCTGTTACAAACACAAATGTATTTTAATATGATTAATTCAAGTTATGACAGAGTTCACCCTAAGGTGCGTTGGCTAGACAATGTGACGAAGTGGAGGGGTAGAAGTGTGCAAGAGCTGAGAATAGTGGTGATTGAAAGAGAACAGAGCCAAATTTCATAGAGCAGCTAAGCACAAAAATTTGCTTAGCATGTAATTTCTTCCTTAATAAAAACAGGATGACCAACCAAATTTCCATGTGAGTTTCAGAATAAGCAAACAACAGCTGATACCAGTAACAAGCAAAGTGCAAAATCCAGGAAGACATTCAAGCAAATATTTGTGCTTAGCAATTCGTGCTTAGCAGCTCTATGAAATTTGGCCCAGGTGATGGCGGCGACTCCAGGAGTGCACCCTCTTTACAATTTGAGGAGGATGCAGCCATGGAGGAAAGTCTATGCCGAAAGATGAGTAATAGTTATCTGGCATGTGGCGTGTTAGTCAGAGCAGATTAAGGGCACCCGACACAAGCTTTGGTGGGTTTTTTTATCAGCAGAGTGTAGATTCGAGTCAAGGTAAAAGCACATGTGTCCTTGAGCAAGATACTTTACCATAAGTGCTTTATCTCAAAGAGTAATAACTAATAGACCTGGAACCCTGAATAGTGCATTCTATCATCATCAAGGGATTTTTAGCATCTTTAAAGGAACACGTTGCCTTGGATCGGTCGAGTTGGTCTTTGAAAAACGTTTGTAACTGTTTGTTATAAAATGCATATGGGTAGAAAGATGTTGTTAAAGTAGAATACAATGATCCACACAAACATGCCTCGAAATTGCGTGGTTTTCCTTTTACCTTGTCGACTAACACGGTCGGCCATTTATGGGGGTCAAAATTTTGACTCCCATAAATGGCCGACCATGTTAGTTCGCACAGTAGAAGGAAGACCACGCAATTTCGAGGCAAACTTGTGTGGATCATTGTATGCTACTTTTAAAACATCTTTCCAACCATATGCATTATATAAAAAACGGTTACAAACGCTTTTGTTTTGACCAACTCGTCCGATCCAAGGCAACGTGTTCCTTTAAGTCAAGAGTCCGCTAAAAATGTTTGGTTTTTACCTCTGGTGTTTTGGTCCAGTCTTTTTGAATAACTTCGTCACCCTTCCCTTTTTGTGGTCTGGCTCTTTAATGCTGATCGCTGGAATTGTCTCCTCCCCTTCATTGTTCTGATCTGGTCTTGTTTCCTGTCTCTGTTGTGTGTCTTCCAGCTGAGTTACATCATCGGTAGAGCAGGGGCCACCATCATCCATGTTTGAGGCCATGCTTGATGATCTAGGTAGAAAACTGATTCGATAGAAACTCTAAACTCGCCATAAAAAAAATACATTTATTCCCTTCAACTATGTAAGCCTAAGTAGGCCCATTTTCAAAATTCTAAAAATTCTTTGTTCACATGCTATTATTCAACTCATTACTAATCTGTACCTTCCACCATGCAAAGTTTCAAACCATATTCCTACCTTCTAAGTAATTGCTAACTCAACTGTACCTTGTAGTTTTATATCACCAAGCATGGTCCATACCGGTACTATGTGATCGATGGTTGTGAAACTAGGCCTAAGCATGGCCTGCCCTAAGCATGAGAGAAAAATAGTCATTCCTCCAGTCCACGGCCACTGATGGCCCAAGTAAGTTGAAGTTGATTACAAATACAACATTGGACCATGGAGCCGATGGAGGTACCTCCATGCATAGGATGCGTTCAATTAGCTTCCCTGTGTCGACCCCGCAAGAGCTAATCGAACAATCACTCACCCTCTCATCTTGCTCATGGTGACGTCTTGCACCTCGGGCCAGCCCCAAGTGAACCTTTCCATAAAAAAAGCCACTTGGCCCCTTGGGGCTGACCCGGGTGAGCCCCTGGAATGACGTCAAGGCTATTCGAACATTCCAGGGGCAGACCTGGGTCGACCCGGGGAAGCTAGTCTATGGGTGCGTTCGATTAGCTTCCCTGTGTCGACCCAGGTCTGCCAATAAATAAGGTTACAAAGCCCCTTTTCCAAAATCAGTCAGGCGGTAATTGCGATTAAACCTTATGATGTTGGACATTAACCTTAATCTATATCAATCATCAATCACGTCTCCCCTATATATATTACGTACCGGCGGCCCAGTATGATTTTATGAATGATATGGATTTATATAAAAATAATCAATTCAATGATAATTAATTATTAATAGAAATTGAATGATAAAATAATGAACACAACATTGATTGAGTGGAGTGGACCAAGAAAAACCTGATCTCTGCTGATGTGATGTTCTTACTTACTGTTTATATCAGGTTCGTTCTAGAGCAGGCCTCTACTACCTCTGTGTCTAGAATAAACATTTTGTTAATCATCTCCCTCTATTGTGTAATGTAGTTGCGGTAGTATTTACTTCATCATTATCAGCTGTCGTTTCATCATGCTGTTTCCCTCAAAACCCACTTTTTCACAGCTGCTTTTCATTAATTTTGTGTTTCTTCCTTGCGCCATGAGCATCACTTGTGGTGGATACCGGCGCACTATAAGTGTTCATATTATTATTATTATTATTATTATATTAGTCTTTGTGTACGTCGTGTGCACGCATGAAAAGAGCCAATGTTAGAGACTAGACTTGTTTATGTCATGTTGATGTTTTATGAAACATTTCGACACTTGTTAAAATAACAGAAAAAAATAACTCACGTTAAACTGAATGTAGTTGGTTCGAATCCTGCTTTATTCAATTCTTTTATTTCTTTATACTCAACAGTATAAGAGCATTTTTTCCCTTGTGGTTTATATATGTTGGGCGCGATCGGTCAATCTGCGCGATCAACCGATCGCGCTGCGCTATTGAACGATCATATTAAGATCAATTGGTCGCGCAGCAATCGGTCGATCGCGCAACAATCGGTCGATCGCGCAACAATCGGTCGATCGCGCAATGACATATTTGCGCGATTGACCGATTGCGCTACGAGTATTTTTTCCCGTTATCAGCGGATCGCGCAGGAAAGGCTTTGCGCGATCTACCGATCGTGCAGGAATGGATTTGCGCGATCGACCGATAGTGCAGGAAAAGTTTTGCGCAATCAACCGATCGTGCAGGAAAAGTTTTGCGCGATCTACCGATCGTGCAGGAATGGTTTCGCGCGTTCGACCGATCGTGCAGGTAAACTATTCCTTGGGGCGATTTCTCAAAGCAATAAAATTCATAGCAGGACAAATTTTCAGTATCACCATAGTGATTTATATAGTGACGTCACACTACGATTGATTTGCAGTTACAATCAATGCTACATCTTTGTGAATTCGGCCCCTGAACATCAGCCGATCGCGCCAAACAATTCCTGCACAATCAGCCTATCGCGCAATTCCATTCCTGCACAATCGGCCGATCGCTCATAACCATTCCTGCACAATCGGCCGATCGCGCAAAATCATTCCTGCACAATCGGCCGATCGCGCCGAGCCATTCCCGCACGATCGGTTGATCGCGCATGTTCATTGCCGAATGTTGCGCGATCGACCGATTGTTGCGCGATCGACCGATTGTTGCGCGATCGACCGATTGCTGTGCGATCGACCGATTGCTGCGCGACCAATAGATATTTCAATAGCGCAGCGCGATCGGTCGATAGCGCAGCGCGATCAACCGATCGCGCAGATTGACCGATCGCGCCCAACATATATAACTTCATTCCAGCCGGTGGATGGCCGGCTTAGTGGCGAGTCTAATTAGTTAACCAGACGACCAACAGAACAAGAGAGGGCGCTATCAAAACATCCACTCTGGAGCCGTACTTTATTGGATCCACTTTTGAATGAGGGAATAAAAGGGTAGCGATCTTTTTATTGTTGGCCAAGTCACTCATTGAAAATGATTGCTGTACAAATGTTTTTGTCAAAGCTAGAAGGAACTCATTTACCGGAACTAACTATCCGACTCATGCCACCACTTTTTCACTCATTTAAAAAAAAAAGGAAATACGACACATTTTTTCTCGATTTTCAACTTTCAACAATAGGGCCTGTTTGTTGTTTTTAATTTAAATGCAAAAATATTTCCTTATCATTATTGGCTCAAGAGGTTAAAATTGAAAGAAAATGTGCTGATGTACTTTCGATAAACAACTCAACTTTTTCTCAGTTTCATACAGGGATATGGGTGTAGGCCTATGCATATGCATCAAAATCAATCTGTGAAAACTTTTACTCAGTGGTCATCAAAGTCGCAAGAGAATAATTATCATGAAAGTCACAAAAAGGCTTCGGGCCTTAAGGGCACTGGCATAGGTGATTACTCAAAATAATTGTTTGCATAAAAACTTATTTGGTAACAAGCAATGGAGAGCTGTTGATAATACTGTATAACACATTGTGAGAAACAGCTCCCTCTGAAGTTACGTTAAGTAACGTAGTTTTCGAGAAAGAAGTAATTTAAAAATATTTGAATTTGATTTCGAGACCTCACAATTAGATTTTGAGGTCTCGAAATCAAGCGTCTCAAAGCACGCAACTTCGTGTGACAAGGTTTTTCGTCCATTATCATCTCGCAAATTCAACGACCAATAAAATTGAGTTGAAATTTCACAGGTTTTTATTTTGTGCATAATTATATATTGAGATATAGGCCTACACCAAGTGATAAGACTGGTCTTTGACAATTACCAAGTGTCCAGTGTCTTTAAGTCTTAATATTATTTTTAGATATCAATATAAACCACAAGGGAAACTGACTGGGTAAATTTTGAAATGATTTTGGGGGTTGAACAAAGAATTGACATTTCAAAATTTACCCAGTCAGTTTCCCTTGTGGTTTATATTGATATCTGAAACAAAAAGTCGCATCCCCTTAAGGTGATCCCCTGGCTGCCGCTTCCCAGGTTGTATCGTAATTTGGGTGTGATCCCTGGCTACACGGCAGTTAACGGTTGAATGGCTTCTGACTGGCACCCCCGAACAAAGATATTAACAAAATAGGGACACCGCCAATATAGGGCTAGATAGCAGTTGGTAGAGCGCCGGCACGTTAATCCTGAGGTCGTTGGTTCGAATCCCACTCTAGTCAATTCTTTGTTCAACCCCCAAAATATTATTTTTAGTGAGAAATTACCTTTTTCAAAACTACGTTACTTCAGAGGGAGCCGTTTCTCACAATGTTTCATAATTATAATCAACATCACTCAAAATAATTATTTGCATAAACCTTACTTGGTAACAAACAAAAGTAAGTTTTAATGCTAATAATTATTTTAAGTGTGTCCAGTGTCTTATACTTTCATACCGATAATACTCATGTTATCCCGGCCACTTTCAGCGACAAATCGATAATTTCATTAAAACGGATTCAAATTCACGCATTTCCCCCCGATCCACTCAAACTATACAATTTTGTGCATTTATTTTCGTTTTCGTGCGCACAAGATTTTCTTTTTTTTCTCATTCAGCTTCGTCCACTGACTGGTCGAAGAAGAATATCATTAATTTCATTAATTGGCCGTATGTGATTTCGCTTTACTTATTATGATTTGTTAGTCAGTCATTCTCTTTCATTGAGTGGTTTGCTAGGCCATTCATGCCAGTTAGCTTTGGTGAAATTGCCTGAGTCTTGCGACTTCATGAAACTGAATGATCGTATTTTGACCAGTGAATGCGAAACTGGTGAAATTTAATATAATTCATTTTGATTCAACGGAGCATTCTTTTTCAAACGAAATTGAATGAGCCGTGTGTTAAATGAATCGATTTGTGTTGAAATTGGCAAGGAAAACACAATACTTCTAGGAACTAAAGGCTTCCCGTGAGCCTTTTAGTTTCTAGAAGTTGAAACCTTTTATATATTTACCAAGATAGCATTGTTAACAAAAAAAAAAGTATTCTCACTTGGTGTATCCCAACCTTACGCATAGGCTATTAAACCAATAACCTTATAAATGCAAATCTGGACTCAAATTTCTACAGATTAATGGCACACACAGACGGGTACCCAAACACTTAAACGACGAATTCAAATTTTCTAAACATCTGAACTTCTTGGTTCTGGCAAACCATGATGGCCAAAGTTTATAGCGCTGCTGAACGGTACGTACATTTTCGTACTTACTGTAGCAGAACACTTTGCTAAGGTAAGCGTGTTATTTCACAGGTTAGCAGAAAAATTAGGCGGCCATGTTGCGCATTCACCATGTGTTCGCATTATGCCGTCAAAGGCCGTGTCCGATTTGGTGGCTACGGCTGCGGCTACGACCGTTGCCAGGGGTGTTGCTAAGGGCGTCCTATACTTCAATGCATGATGACGCGGCGATCCGGCCGTAGCCGTGGCCGTTGCCGCAAATTCGGATCCGGCCTCAGTTTGTGCATTAAGCACCGGAAGGTTTGCACACCGTTTCGTGTGCTTACGGTTAGCAGCGCTATGGAATGGAAATCGCGCAGTGAGCACAAAATCGGCCGCTAAGCAGCTCTATGAAATTGGGCCCTGCACAACACTTCACCATTATGTATTTTAACATTATTTTTAGCTACACATTAATTTTTTGATGGAGTTTTCTTCAAAAACTACGTAGAAGCTAAATAGGCATATCCTGATGATATTAATTTGCTCCAGAACCAAACTTCATTATGTTTGCTTTGCGTTTAGGGATCAATTTTATAAATTATTTGTTAAGTAGAAAAAAACTGTTAAAGAAGTTGCTTTGCTTAGCAAAGACATTGGTGCGACTTAATGTCATGTCCAACAATGTGAACTGAACGTAATTTTTGGCTGGTAATCTGTTTCTGTTACGCTTTTTTTGTGCTTTGCAATTTCTTTATGCCTACGGTCTTTAAGAAATTGGGTCCCGATTGGTGTACGACTCCGGGTTTACATTTTTCAAAACCCCCTAAAAATGCGCGCGTAGTATATACGTATCTGGCCCAATGTTTCCTATCTCAAGTCAAAATAATAGAGATCAATGGTTTCCATTGTTTTTATCACCGATTTGCCTCTAAGATGGCGTCTTGATGACGTCAATGCATAAAGTCAATTATACAATAGAAACCAATGGTATAGATTGTGTAAAAGAAACCTCATGTTCTTTTGATTCCCTTCAAAGTTCTATAAGTTCTATTCCATCCTCTTCCCCGTGGGTTGAATCTACCATTTCCTCCGGTCCCCGCATCCCTAACTTGATTGCACTGATTGCTGTATGATATGCCCTCAAGACAGCCACTTTATCGGTGTTCTTCTCCCGGTAGTTCCTACTCCGGGGGTCTGAGAGGGTCCCGCAGGCAGCCCAGGTAAGCTGGTTAGATGGAGTCGGTTTAGGATAGGGTGTCCCAGGGTAGTTCTGGTCGACAGTAGTGCCGTCTGCAAGCTCCATTCTACGGTCAGTTCTTTCCTGGCACTTTTGCTTCAAGTTCGTTTGTATCATTTTGTTGTTGTCCACAGGTTCTTCTGTAATTTGTGGCAGTTTGATAGGAGACGCTACAGTAATCCTGATGGAAAAACATTTATTCAAACTGTATTGAAGAATGTTTATTCCAAAGTTGTACATCATGATAACCTCTTTTGAACTTCATACATAAACATGACCGGTTAAGATCTTTGTGTTTGACTGATAAAGGAAATGGCGTTTGTATTCATATTTATTATTCTAGTGAAGAAAAAAAATTCAGGAGCTTAAGATTGTTAAACTATTCAAAAACTTGTTGAGGAAAAAACATGACACTTTTAAAAGTCTTGTATTGATGAGGACCACAATCAATTTTAAGAAACTCACTTTTTCTTGCCATGTTTTCTTCGCGCCATTTGTGTCCTCTTCACGGTGTCTTTGGGATGTGGCCAGCAAAACCTGACGAGCCTCCCCCGGTAATAGACTCCATCTTCCCCCTCTAGATTTGGGTCGTTGACTTCCTGGATTCTCGGACCCTCCCTTTCCTTATGGTGAAATGGGCGACCTTCCCTTGAACCTGTGAACCCTTTGCCGATGTGGGACGCCCCCTCTTGACATGGTGCTTGGTTTGCAGCAAACCTCATTCTGGGCAGATGTGATTGTACCGAATTATTTCAAGTTATACAGATAGGCCAGATTTAAGACTCGTCTTCGATGGAACAAATCTGTTGGCTCTGAATTCGTCTTTGTCTTTCAGAAAGTTAGTATTTTACAGGTATTTGCGTTTAAAGACACTGGACACTATTTGTAATTGTCAAAGACCAGTCTTCTCACTTGCCGATCTCAACATGCATTAAGTAACAGACCTGTGAAAAAACACCCTTGTCATACGAAGTTTTGTGCGTTCAGATGCTTGATTGCGAGACCTCAAATTCTAAATCTGCAGGTATCGAAATCAAATTCGTGGACATTTCTTTCTTTCTCGAAAGCTACGTTACTTCAGGGGAGCCGTTTCTCACAATTTTGTATACTACCAACTTCTCACCATTATTTGTTACCAAGTAAGATTTTATGCTAGTAAATATTTTGAGTAACTACCAAAAGTGTCCACTGCCTTTAAACAAGAGTTGAGATTCGTCTTTGATTAAACATAATAGCCGGCACAAATCTGTTAGTTCGGTAACATTTCGATATTATCTTTCAAAATGTGACTCGGTGATATCGGTTAACATAATATTACAAAACATAAAATACTCACGCTCTTTGTTTTTTCATTTCTATCCACTTCTTATTGACTGAAATCGTTGCCTGTCGAATTTCCTCCTGAAATGTTCCGTTGCTCTCAAGCATTTGTTGACAGCAGGATAAAATATCCGGTTGCTGTTGCATGTCGGAACCATTTCCACCCGGGCTTGGTCTGTTGGAAAGGAGTTTAAGCGGAAATCATGTATAAGCAACACATCAAGTTATATTTCCTTGACATAAAATAGTTACTGGAACTTGAACGTATTTAGAAGTCATCCGTACACAGTACACAGGCAACTGCGATCATTTATTTGGGGGGGGGCGTGTCGTCGCCAAATGGTTTGGTGCATGGGACTTAAGCTCTGGTTGCTGAGTCATCAAAGTGTGGGTTCGAATCCAAGTCATGACCCTGGTATCATTGAGCAAAACACTGGACTACAAATGGGTTGGCATACCTGTGCGGGCAGAGATGGTTCTTGTAATTGATTTAGTGTGCTTTTGGAAGCGCAGGGTGTGTATTCCTATGGGAGTTGAGGTGGTTTAATGAATTAAATGTGTGCCCCAGTGTCCAGGGTTTATTTGATGGTAAAGCATTTTATTTTTTATTTTTTTACTTTTGCCTTTCCCTAAACGGTTTCTGCTTGGTATAATTACAGTATTGTCCAAGCTATTTTCTTCGTTTTTTCAAGATTTTCTTGACATAATCAGCTTTTTGTTTATTTCTAAATCTAATCAAAGAGCCAAACCTCTTCATACCTTGATTGTTTCCCCGGTACATGTTCTCCGAAACCTTGACCAGTGGCCAAGCGATTCATAAACATTTGACTGTTGCGACAGTTTTCTTCGTACAGTTCCTTTACCACCCCAAGCTCGCTGACCGGGGTCTCCGCAATTGTCACGGGGAGAGAAGCCACTTTGGCCGGGGGTCTTTGAGAGGATCTTAGCGGTCGTGCTTGTGCCGGTGGGTTAGGATGAAGGCTAAATTGGTAGACATAAAAACAGAATCATGTTGACTGGGGAGCCGTTTTTTCTTTCTTTCTTTTTTGGAGGGGGGGGGGGTTCGTCATTGTAGTTTACGAACACAAAGTAGTCGTTGTCACGAGGAGATAAGCTTGATAGGAAACTTACATTAAAATTGTCATGTCATTGAAGGCGAACTGATTTTGTGCGAATTGTTTTTAGGAAGCTTTAATGTACATAGATGTAGAAATTATAACTGAACTCACCTTCCCAGCCTTTTGGAGCGCTCTCTGATTCCGGCCAAAATCTCCAGATTTCGTATCTTCTGTGCCTCGTCTTCTTTCTGCCTCTCTGTGAGTACACATTCTTCCTTGTGACTGCTCCCAATGACTTCTTTTGGCTGTGACTCGTCTTCTCTCTGCCTCTCTGTGAGTTCATCTTTTTCCTTGTGACTGCTCCCAATGACTTCTTTTGGCTGAGAAGAACGTTTTCTATCTCCTTGGATAGTGGGTAGTGTAGGTACCTTAGATACGAGTACCTCTCTGATCTTTGATGTATTCGTCTCTTCAACCTGGTTGACGCCCTTCTTGGCCTGGTTGATCGCCTTCTTGACGCCCACAGTAGACCTCTTGGCTTCGGGTAGGTCTCCCAACTTCCTGGTGGTCTCGGCTGCCACTGAGCTGCTATTCTTCATCTCTTCCCCTCTGATGCTACTCAGAGTCTTAATCTTGCCATGCTTGTTTTCAGAGATGGCTCCGCTTGGGCTCTCAGGTTTGACCGGAGTTCCAAAACCTCTAAATTCATTCCTTCCAACACCTGGCTGGTTCTTAACTGGTTGCACATGGATCAGAATCACCTTGGCCCCGGTTTGTGTTTTGTATACACACGGTGGGCAATAAGGATCCTGAACAACAGTGCTGTGATCCTCAGTAGGCAGGCTACGGGAAAAGAAATTTAAGATTATGTATTTCTAACTAGCTCTAAGAAAAGGGAGAGTAGCAATAGACCTTTATCACGCTGTCACCATATTGGTCATGTTCCCTGTTTCCATAACAGTAATAAATGCTAACATTCATTGCGCAACATGGCACCAGACTATTATTTCGTCCAGCCTCATTTTGGTTCCAATGAGAATGAATGGAGTAACATCAAGATGGCCACACCGTGATAAAGGTCTATAGCCTGGGGGGCTAGCAAAGACAATGACATCAATGTACATGACTTTTACGCATAATAATACTTTATGAGTTTTGATTTTTGTTGTTACTGAAACAATCCTGGTTGATCAACGTAATATGGAACAGCTCTGTGATTGTTGACAATAATTATCTCTAGTTAAAGAGTATGTTGTATACACACTGCAAACACTTTTTTAAATTTTTATAAAGTAAAAAAAAAAAAACATTTTTCATGCAAAAACAGCCCTTACCTTTTGGCGTCTTCGTTTGCAGTTGTCTTCTTGGCATCTGCAGGCCTCATCTGACTCTTCTGCGAGTCATTAGCCAGCCTAATCCCGTCACTCTGGCGGAGACAACTCGACTCTCCCCGTCCTGCGCTTCCCGGGGAAACTTCTTTCTCTCTCCCGGGTCTCCCCCCTCTGCCAACGTCCTCGCAGTCTGCGCGAACCTTCTCTGAACCGTGTACTTCATCAGTTTTCGTACCGAGTGAGATGTACTCTTCGAAGTCATCAGTGATGACACTGCTGGTTAATGACAGCCGGTCATAGCCCCCATTACCCTGCTGACTGCTAATAGTACGACACAAACAAATGATACCATATAATCGTTTTCTGTCTGTAAACATTTCTGTGAAGCTCTATATGTATTTACGGGTATTTAAGTGGCTTCACATTTCAAACTCATTAATAAGACATAAGAAAAACAACAACAACAACAACAAAAACGATGACGACGACGACAACAAAAACAACAACAACAACAGCAACAAGAACATGATAGAGGAACTGTAGGTTTAGGCAAAACATCATCGGGTAAAAGATCATTTACTTCTGCTGCCTATTAATTATGGAACGACTTGCCGGATCATGTTAAACTTCCTCTATCAATAGCTTTGTTCAAAACTTCCCTCAAGATTCACCTAACGAGGACTTCATAACTTTTCCCGTTTAATGTGTCACTGCGCCATGAGCATCTTTAGATGGATACCGGCGCATTATAAATGCCCATTATTATCATTATTATAATTATTATAAAACAAAATGTAATATCTATAGTACATACCGATTTTGAATCCAGCCGTTCTCCCCAGCACCTCGCTCTTCCACTCCACTCCAAGCTTGAGACACCCTAAGCACCTTGCCCCTTCCGCCTTTAAGGAAGCCTCTTAACCACTTCCTAGCCCTGCCAGCTCTGGATGTCTTACTCTTCTCAAGTGCTGATAGATCTTCGGATTCAGGCACTTCGGTAGTTCGGGAACAAGCCACAGACTTCCGTCCAGATCTGGAAGACTTAGTTTTCGGAACACGGCAGGACGCTGGAAGCGTTGCTCCAGTGAGGTTGGACCTAATAAAAATTTATTTTATCTTTGGTCGTTTGTTCAGCAAATATTTGTAAGTTACCCAAAATAAATGTAACATTCATTATTGTACCGTTTTTTTAAAGCAAGTATTTAACATAGAAAAAACAAGTTCAAATATTATTTGGTCCCACAACTTCCCACGGATCAACATTTCTACTATAAAGACGTGTGGGTTCGAATCCCAACCAAGTACTGTGGATTTCACCCCCCCCCCCAATTCGGAACGTACTAATGTCCAAGAACTTTAGTTTATGGGTTGTCGGTGTTTCTGGTTCACATGGCAATCACCCTTGCTTACAGGTGTCCTCAGGCTTGCAAGCTACAGTGATTAAGTTCACTTAATATGAGGCATCCGTGGTTTTATTACCAGAAATATAGAAGTATAACAATAACAATGTGCTTAGTAAGAATCAGAATGAAATCTGCTTACCAGTTCTTGGCAGTGATAACACCCACCGGGGAGCCTCCTTCTGTTGGGACTGTTTCACCCGAGCGGAATTCTTGGGAGACTCCATGGATTGCTTGCAACCCATCTTCGCCATAACTAAAACAAAAACAAGAAACGGTTCATATTTTTGGTTACACATGATCTGTGTAACAAACAAAATTATGTGATATTATAGGCACTAGATTTTAAATTTGAATCGGGGATAAAGAATATTAATTTTTTTTTAAAGACATAACACATAAGAAAACTTTATTGATCTCTAAAAGAAGAAGTTTAAAAAAAAAATATATATATATATATATATAAAAATGTCACAACAGGCAGATAAAAAAATAGCACAAGATACAACGTACAAGGATTTAAGAATAAAAAAAACATATATACCCCGACAGGCCATTTATACACAACAATATAAAATATAGAGAATAATTTATGTTAAAAATATGCAAAACATTGTGAACCAGCTCTTATCTTGCATACAGAGCGTTAAAAAAAACGTAATACCCTTGGGGACATTGAAAGAGCGAAGATGACGGTTAGTGCGAGCAGCCGGCAGTTTAACCTTACACCGTGTAAAGGCCCGGTCACACAGGCCCCGATAACGAGAACAAAAACGAGAACGATAAAAATCCACGCTCGCGATTGGTTGAATTGCTCCTCGCAGAACACGCCCACGCTCATTCAACCAATCGAGGGCGTGCATTTTTATCGTTATCGTTTTCGTTCTCGTTATTGGGGCCTGTGTGACCGGGCCTTTAGCACCGATACTCGGTATCTTTCCCGAGCATAGGAGGATACAAATATTGTGCAGTTTGATTTTCAGTTTTTCCCGAAAAGAATTCATGATTAAAGATAGTGCTTCTTTGCAACCTCGATGGGACGGACCCCCATCAGTGTATAAAACCGCTAACATTATTTTGTGTAACTATCCCATTGCTTGTGACGTCACAGACCCAAACGGCACACCCTCACTGGGGTTAGTAATGAAAACCTATCACTGGCTGAGAGCTGTGCGCAGCGCACACGCGCGCACGTTTCTTTTGTTTGACCTCAGGCGACGGCAACCAATGCAAGGTAATGCCTAACAACAATAAGTACTTTCAAACAACAAGTACCTTTTTAAAAGCAATTATTTAGGACATCTTAATTTCCGGCACGTTTCCGGAGGTCGTTGGTTCGAATCTTTTTGTATTTGTTCAACCCCATAAATCATTTAAAAGTTTACCCAGTCAGTTTTTCTTGTGGTTTATATTGATATCTGAAACAAAAAGTCGCACCACCCTTAGAGTGGTCCCCGGCTGCTGCTTCCCATCAGGTTGGGAAGGGTGTGGTCCCTGGCTACACGGCAGCTAACGGTTGTATGACTTCTGACTGGCACGCCCGGAACAAAGAATTGACAAAATAGGGAGACCGCCAACATATGGCTAGATAGCTCAGTTTCCGGAGGTCGTTGGTTCGAATCCAACTCTAGTAAATTTTTCTTTGTTCAACCCCCAAAATCTTTTTACAATTTACCCATCAGTCAGTTTCCCTTGTGGTTTATATTGACATCTAAATTTCGTTACAACTTTTAACTTGTAATACTATAGGCCTATTACCAATTCAGCTGTTCTACCTGAGGTGTGCAACCAAAACACTCACTGCAAAAATATTCTTCAATGAGTTGATTAATAATAATAGTATAATAATATGTTTTTATTTATCATAAAGAAATATGAAAAATGCTTACTTCAATGGCGGGAATTTCAGTTCCGTTTCGTCGGAACCTTCCTCAACAACCCAACTTCCCTCAGTGGGAGGTCTCCTAGCGGTTGAAGGGGTAGCACGCCGCGGCCTAAGATGGTCTTCATCATCCTCCTCGACGATCCGTGGATGTCCAAGGCAGCAGCATGGCAGCAGGACAGAGGCTATCGGGTTGAACCGACGCCTCTCCCTGCCCGTCAAGAAGCCGAAGGTTCGGTCCTCCTCGGGAGAAAGTTGACACATCTCCCTCCTGAACTCGGCTCTGAGCTTACGTTGACTACGGGAAGCCATTTTGTTCTATAATTATTACTAAAATTCGCACTGAAAATCGATCAAATCGCTTTGATATATCGCTGTGAAACTCACATTCACTCCAACTAACACTAAAGAATGTTTTGTGTGACAACCACCTTTTATACTGAAATCTTTCCGGCCAAAATATGCAAATTGAGTTGACATTATGACGTCACAGAACTTTGAAGCGATATTTGGCTTACGCGTCAGTTTTGAAAACATTGCAAGGTTACAATAACACGCGCTGCACAGAGTATAAATTTGACAACAATGACGTCACAAAAGCTGTCAAGCGTTTGAACGCGCGCACATTCTGAAAATGTTGCCCTGCATGTTGTGTTGTAACAGAAAATTTATATTCAGAAAATGTCTTTGTTTTTTTAAATCTTAGTAAGTCTTCTTTTTTTACGTTTGATTGTTATGGTCTTTTTCCCCTACACATACACTTCTTTTTTTAAGACGGTCGTAAACATGGACGTAGCTCACTCTTTTTTTTTTTTTATAAGAGAATTGTTTGTGATCAAACTGTTGTCTATCAAAATGGGACATTTTACGAATGGAAATTCAAGACCTCAAGATCTATATTAAACTGGCAGTACACCCACTGATTGCTACCAAAACACATGTGAGGATAACCTTAAGTCTCCCGACGATGACTAGAGCGAGCCAGTCGAAATGTTGAGGCCAGTTCAAGAACTGACTCTGCGGTAGTGCACGATCTTATAAGCTTAATTTTCCCAGCCTATTTTCTACACCATCCGCCCGGGTAGTAGTTAAAAAGCAGGACAGTTCTTTTCAGAACTGAGAAGTCTCCCGAAACACCCAAACAGTCTACTCTGCGGTAGTAGAATAAAGACAGACGTTCTCGTAGAGCAAACTCTACCTTGCAAGTAGACACACACATTGTGTTACCGCAAACCAAATACCTCAACATGCAATTGGCCTACCTTAAAACATTAAACCTTCGAGTTAAACACATTCCATTTTAGCAAGTAGGCCTAAACATTTCTTTGCACAACAAAATTGTCGTCTGAAGTGTCAGTTGTCCCATTGATATCAATGTTACCAAACCGGGCCTGGAAGAACAACATAGGCTGGTTCCTATTTGCTAAATGATTATTAGCATTCCTTATTGATAATCGATGCGAGAATCATGACCTACTTGGAGGCAGCATGATAAAGGTCTATTAAGATTGGCACACACAAAATCAATCAAAACTCTTTGTGAAATCGTCCCCCAGAAAATATGCGGAATCTTTCCTTTTACGTAATCCCTTAATAGCCTGAAAATGAAACCAGTGGTCGGACGGCCTACTGAGCGATTGAGCACAATGAAACAAATATGCAGACGATTTCGAGAATCACCTGTTGCACGTGAGGTAAGAAGAATTGACCAATAGGATTCGCGAACAACGCGACGTCAGTACATTCTGTACAAAAATGGCGGACATCGAAAATCACTCATCCATTGTTGTGTGTGGTTTTCTGTTAGCAGTGTGCAGTTGGAGAAAAACTGCACAAGTTTTTACAGACGCAAACGGTGAGAGAGCGGATTGCACAAAGAAGCGGAAATATACATTAGACTTCATGAAGTTTGACAGTTGTGATTGAACTACAAAATTTTACTTTGTCGAGCACAAGGACGAATGAATCATTTGAGTCGTAAAAGAAGATGAAAACTCGACTGGAATTTCGGTTAATATTGGGGATTGGTTTGCGGTGTGAGAGACGTATCTTCTTGCCAGGTAGATTTGTTCTTTAGAGAACTGTAACTATAACTGCGGAGTGGACTTTCGGAATTCGGGAGACTTCTCAGTTCTGAAAAGAATTCCCTGCTTTTGAACTACTACCTGGTACGGGCGGAAGGTAGAACATCGGCTGGGACTACTACTTTAGTTTATAGTGGATCGTTATTAACTTCACTGCCGCGGAGTGAGTTATTGTTTCAACGTTTCGACTAGCTTGCTAGAAGTCATCGTCAGGAGACTCATATTGGGGAATTCGTGCCACAAAAAAGTCCACGGAGGGTGTTTAAATCTGGAAAGCCAACCGCCCAGTGAGCATGTACAAAGTAACGGTGAGTCTTCTTTCTTTCAGCAACAATTATAGGCAGTGGACACTATTGGTAACTACTCAAAATATTTGTTAGCATAAAACCTTTCTTGGTGACGAGTAATGGGGAGAGGTTGATGGTATAAAACATTGTGAGAAACGGCTCCCTCTGAAGTGCCATAGTTTTGGAGAAAGAAGTAATTTTCCACGAATTTGATTTCGAGACCTCAGGTTTAGAACTTGAGTTTTTTGAGGTCTCAAAATCAACCATCTTAACGCACACAACAACTTCGTGTGACAAGGGTGTTTTTTCTTTCATTATTATCTCCCAAGTTCGACGACCGATTGAGCTCAAATTTTCACAGGTTTGTTATTTTATGCATTTGAATTGAGATACACCAACTGTGAAGGCTAGTCTTTGACAATTACCAATAGTGTCCACTGCCTTTAAAGCTTTCAGAAGTTTTATGGAGCTAGATCTATAATGAAAGAAATACAGTCAGCCCCAAATAATGCACATACATGAGACCATGAAAAGTTTTTACGAGTTAAAATCTGGGTATAATATAATTTATTTTAGTTAGGTTGAATATTTGAACGACTGAGTAGATAACACACCAAAACTTAGTAATAAACTGCTTAGCGTTATTGACATTTTAGTACTATTTATGACTATATTTATTTTAATGGGAAATGCCGAACCCGACCACCATATTTTTCACTCACTATGATCAAATTGATTGCCTGTAACCAGATAGATTATGTTTTTGATCATTCAAAGTAGAACACTACTAAATAGCATATATCACTTTTTCTGGCAAAAGCTTTAAAAAAAATTATTGACAAAAAACCTTCTCCATAAGTTAAAATATTATATCAATAATTTACAAATAAAGTTTTCATATAACAAACTATTCAACCAAAGTTTGCACGCATGCAGGAATCTTCTTTTCATTTCAATTTAATGTCCTAGTCTTCACTATAGTGTACACCTTTTCAGTGAAAAAGTTCATTCAAAGTCCATAAAGTTGTGCCCAAGATCATCTGTTTGTAGCATTCAGTTCTGTTGTAAATGCTTCCAATAACTTGCATCGGGGATAAAGAATTATTAGTTTGGGTTACCTTTAATTATTTTCGGGACTTTCCCGAGTTAAATTTCTAATTAAAACATGAATGTGGCACAACTGTGTGCGCAGATTTATGTATTGTGCAATCGCCACAAGTTGCACTAGGCTGTTTTAGCATTTTGTTCCAAACCATGTGGATGTTTTTGAATGGTCAAACAGTAAAAGGTTTTAAAGTTTAATACTAGTTCGAACTAAGGTAAATTAACTGGAGTGGACTTGAACCAACGACCTCTGGATTAACGTTCCGGCGCCCTACCAAAGTGTATTGGCGAACTTTCTAAATAAGTCAGTAGACCTTTGTTCTGGGTAATATTTGAGGAAATGTAATTGTTTGGCTGTTGCGAACAACTTGCCAACAAAAAGGACCGATTGTATAAAATGCACAAAATAGGTATATTTGACAACATTTTACAGAATGACTTAAAATTAATAGGGCAATTGTTTACTTTATTATAAATTATCTTAAATACAGTTGATGAGATGAATAGTACTGAGGCACTTCTTGCGAAAAAATAATATCAAAAATTATATGACTTATGAGGGCCTACATACAGCAGCTTGCGCATAAGCCACAAAGCCTTTATCGCAACAACATACAAAAATTAAGTAAAAGAACACTGTTGGTAACAACCGACCGGTTGATATAACGAATACGCTTAAATACGGTTAAAATCTTTACAGCACTGAACACCTTTTATTCCAAAAGACCAGCATTCTCACTATGTGTATACCTATCCCAAATATGCATAACATGACAAGCTTGTGGAAATTTGGACTCAATGGGTCATTGAAGATGCATGAAAATGATGACAGAAAAAACGCTCTTGTTGTACAGATAGGAATAAAAGGCTTCTGGTCAGAAGCCTTTTATCATTTTAGTGAGAAATTACCTCTTTCTCAAAAACTCCGTTACTTCAGAGGGAGACGTCTCTCACAATGTGTTATACTATCAACAGCTCTCCTTTGCCTGTTACCAAGTAAGTTTGTATGCTACTAAGTATTTTAAGTAATTACCAAAAGTGTCCATACAGTGCCTTTAAATACGGTTACAATCTTTATACACACAAAAATTTACAATAAAAATTTTTTAAAAAATCAGCAATGTACAAACAGCAGCTAAATTCCTCGGCATCTAAAAAAAAGTTATTGCACAGCAAGATTCTCTAAATTGAAGCATATTTTTCACTCCATCCTCATATTTCAAAGATAAGTATAATTGTACACATTGTTTTTCAATGAAAAACTATTTATATATAGGGAGCGCTCATCAGTTCAGAATGAGAACGCTGATTATTTATAGACCCCTTGCAGGGCGCCCTCACTGACTCCCTCAAATAATGGCAAAGTGCACACAGCACTATAGACCTTTACCACGGTGCAGCCATCTTGAATTTCGAGACTTGAAGAACAGAATAGTCTGGTTCCTAATTGCAAGATGATTACTAGCATGCATTATTGTTATTCGAAACGAGGAACATGACCAAGATAGTATTGTCTTTATTATGCATGCATTGAGTTTCTCTCTTGAAGGGGCACAGCAATTTTCCTCTGGTAGGGGGGCTTCTATATGAGGACAATTTTAATTTGTGTTGTGGGTAATTTCGAGGCCTGGGTATACACATGTAAGTCAGTTTTAACTGCGAATCTCCAGAACCATGAATATCATCGATGCGAGGTCAAAGGTGATTATGGACGTGTGCTCAACGGCAGATCTCTGGCGTAATTCACGAGCCTCGAACATTTACTGTATGTTGCAGCGCCTCTTTTTACTCGCCGTCTCTTGCATGAAAACTGGTGCTGAAAAGACGAAAATATAACGTGTTAATCGAAAATTAAATTGACTTCCAAGGTAACCATTAGACAACATTTGCAACGTGTGTATTTGTTTTCTTAAAAAAATGTAACAAACTTAAATTGTTACAAGTCGTATGAAGCCCGGGTTCATACTTCCCACGAATGCGAATGCGAAGCGAATTTGACGTAAATTTGACGTCACAACCCTCCTTCCTTCCGCAGCGATATTCGAAAGTGAGTTAAGCAAAGTTGAACTGCTGCGAATTATTCGTTGCGAATTTGTGACGTCAACATTAGCATCGCATTGCATTTGCAGGAAGTATGAACCGGGCATGACGTTGTCGAATTCAGTGACGGTTGAATTCTGTGACACATAAATAAAGTAAAACATTGTTTATACACGTTTCATGGATCGGGGGGGGGGGGGGGGGGGTGGCGTGTCTGTTCAATACATTTTTGATTTTCTTCTTTATTTTTGACGATTGACGGGGTGTATGTATTCGGCGAATATAAGGTGTGACGGAAAGAGCCGATGTGACGATTGCGTCAGTAGAAGTGTTGGAGACAACGGAATGTTTTTTTTCTAATTCAGATCTTCTACAACTGAAATTTGCATCAAGACTAGTAAAGTCTAATTTGTTTCTTTGCCTGTAGACTTGACTCAAGTCCCATTCGCGTGAGAGTCCTTTTATTTTCAGTCCCATCGCCTAGCGTCAGGAAACGTTTGCGCGGCCGGCACCCCCCAACCTGGAAGTTCATTTGAATTCTTCTCTTTCGAGTGGTGTCCTCGGTCAATTATGTTACGGATGAGTTGTCCCCAGATCTCCCTGTCCTTCATGTAGATATTTTCCAAGCTGTCACAAACCCAGTGTCTGGTCTTAGCATGGAGGTAGAATTAATTCTAATTCTACCTCCATGGTCTTAGTAAGTCAACGTAAGTTCAAGTAATAAAGGCAGTGGACACTATCGGTAACTACTCAAAATAATTGTTAGCTAAAAAACTTACTTGGTAACGAGCTGTTCATGGTATAAAACGGCTCCCTCTGAAGTAACGTAGTTTTCGAGAAAGAAGTAATTTTTCATATTTGAAATTGATTTCGAGACCTCAGATTTAGAATTTGAGATCCCGAAATCAAGCAGTGAAAGCACACATTTTCGTGTGACAAGGGTGCTTTTTCTTTCATTATTATCTCGCAAATTCGACGACCGATTGAGCTCAAATTTCCAGATGTTTGTTATTTTGTGCTTATGTTGTGATACACCAAGTGAGAAGACTGTGGTCTTTGACAATTTACTGAAGGTGTCCAATGCCTAGTTGTAACATACCTGGCGCTCTTCGTCTTGTCGCTCCCGAATTGTCGTCTGCCTCATTGACATCCATGTCATCGTCGTCTTGTGGCTCGTGTTGACCTCTTGCTGACTGCCTTGCGACATCCGGTAAGGAGTCAAAGGTCAAGGTCACCTCTTCCGGTGACATTGCACTCTTATCAGCGTCCTGAGAATGTATAGAGTAAGCATAAAGTTTTACGTTTGGTAATAATAGCAATACAAACCTTTTTTTAGAAGCCCATACAGCTTTCTATAGCATACAGCATTTTGAGCAACATTTCACTTCAATATAATTTGTATAATGTTACTATAGACCCTATGCACATGACGTCATCTCAGTAGGGCTCCCCTAACCTAGAGGTCAAAAGGATGTTGTTCATGGCCAATCATATGCGCCGCGCATACAAATATGTGCGTTTCGATTGTTTCGTCACGGTTTTTCCTCTAAGATGGCGTCTGGGTGACGTCAATGCATAAGGTCTAATAGCGAAGGGTGGTACGAAAATAAATGTTGTCTTAAATTGAATTGAATTGAAGTAGGCTAATGCGGTCGGCCGGTCGGGTCGTGTAAACAGTCAACACACTCTAAAAACTAAAGAGTTTAATCCAACATTTTATGTTAAATCCAGCATTCTAAAGTATTCGGTCAACAATTTAAGTGCCCGTTTAACGTTTAAAAAGCTGATCCAATAATTCAAAGGAATTTTTTTGAGAAATGTTGAATTAACACTTAAATTGTTGAATTAACCCTTTTTGCGTTGGATCAAAAAATTAAAATGCTAGATTTAGCTGGATCCAGCACTTTCTAATATGTAGTCACTCACCGAACTCATGCAAGTGTTGGATTCAACTCTTTAGTTTTTTAGAGTGCAGTTGTTATGCCCCTAAATTTGAATCTCAGAAACGCGCTTCTCGGGTTGTGTATTCCTGTTAGAGAGTATTCTTCCTGCGTGGACATATTATTCGCTCCTGATTTCTCAAAAACGCTTTCTTTGCAAATAAATTTTTCAGATGTTATTTTTTTTTTTTAGATACATATAGAATTGAAAAAAATCGAACCAATGGTTTTGCCTTGAATCACCGAAATTAAATACAGCTTTAAATCATCAAGTTGTTTAAAGCCATTGGACCCTTTCGGTAGAGAAAAAAAAAAAAAAATCACAGATTTACAAATAATTTACAGGGTTTACAGAAGGTAATGGTGAAAGACTTCTCTTGAAATATTGTTCCATGAAATGCTGTACTTTTTGAGAAAACATTAAAACAATATAAATTCTCGTTAGCGAGAATTACGGATTTATTTTAAACACATGTCATGACACGGTGAAACGCGCGGAAACAGGAGTGGGTTTCCCGTTTTTTTCTCCCGACTCCGATGACCGATTGAGCCTTAATTTTCACAGGTTTGTTATTTTATATATAGGTTGTGATACACGAATTGTGGGACTTGGACAATACTGTTTACCGAAAGTGTATAATAGCTAAACGCCATTATATAGACCTTTTATAATGGTACGGCCATCTTGATTTTCTTCCATTCAAATCAATGTATAGACGATTGACCTCTGACGTCACTCGAAAACCATCACATGATTCGCGCGCATACCGCCGGGCAAAACCTTTGTATTTTGGCAGCCAGCTAGAAAGTGTATGCAATCTTACCATGACAACGCGTCTTTTTGCCCGGCGAAACATTACGTATGCAGTGTTTTTTTCAACAGAGGGCGTTTTGAATGTAAACATGGGTCACATCGTCTTTAAGCAAACTGAGGTTGGAATGAGGAATAGTCTGGTTCTTTTTTGAACAATGAATAACATTAGCATTACTGTTATTGGACGCAGGGAGCATGACCAAGATGGTGGCAACGTGATAATGGTCTATAATAATATGTATCTTACATGAAATATTCTTTGGTATGTCTCAAGCTCCGTCTTGTCTCCTTGGCGTTTCTTGAGCAATCTTTCCAGGTCCGTCTTGAGATCCTCATACTCGATACTATGACCCCTTGGTCCCAACTGCATCTCCATCTTGAGTGCTTTGTTGTAGTATTCTAAGGCGTCTGTGAAGTGTTGGTCAGATGTTTTCTTGTCTAAGGGATAAATAAATAAAACAAAACTGGATAATATTAGAGCTATTAACTTGTACATCGATATTGGTAGAGTGACGTGGCCGAGTGGTTAAAGGGAAGGTACACGTTTGGTAACGACTCAAAACAAATACTAACTTAAAAACTGACTTGGTAACGAGCATTGGAGAGCTGTTGATAACAAAACATTGTGGGAAACGACTCCCTCTGAAGTAACGTAGTTTTTGAGAAAGAGGTAGTTTCTCACAAAAATATTAAAAGACTTTTACTCTTATTGGCCCAATGACCATAATGTAAAACGCATTTATACGGTTTATTGTGAAATGCGGTATACATATAAGAATTTGTTGTTATTATTATTATTATTATTATTATTATTGGTTGGACATTAACAGGTTTGTACAGTGTATATCTTTGTACATCGTAAGTGGTTATTATATACTCGCTGTAGGCCTACAAATTATATGGGAATGTTCAATATAAAGCTAACTTTGCTGTCTTGAGAAACACAGTTTAAACATGTAAATCACCTTTCTTGATGTATTTATCGCCCAAGCTGTCGTAGAGTGAACCAATGAAGTACAGGTTGCGTGCAGTGGTAGGGTGGATACCTATCGACTTCTCCCTTATTTCAGCTGCATGGATAGCCAGCGGCAAGGCTTTCTCATAATCCTAAATAGAAACAATCGGATAATTCATAATTGTTGTCCTTTTCTGTAAGTTCTTTGAAGAATCTGGGTAACTGGATCTAGTGCATGAACACAACGAGAGTGTTACGAGAGCGTTTCTTGTTTTAACTCAACCTTAAAACTTATATCGGTTTCCATTCAATTTTACGATTGGCTTTTCTTATAAGATACATTAATAAGTTCACTTTTAGTTTCAAAAATAAAATCGACCAATTATACTATTTAGCATTTGGACCTATTTTGGGTTGTTGACCAGGTTCGAATCCCAACTCAGCCCTGGCTCCTTGAGTTCAAACCCTTTCCTTAATGCGTGGTTTTCCCCAATTTTGTGGTTTTCCTCCCGTTTCATGTTCACCATCCTGATACTACCGTATGTGGTGTTAACAAATAAATAAACAAAATAAGTATATAAGTGTATATTGAAAAGCAATGGAAACTGTTGGTAATTACTCAAAATAATTATAAGCATAAAACCTTACTTGGTGACGAGTAATGGGAAGAAGTTGATAGTAAAAAAAAAAAAAAAAAAAACATTGTGAGAAACGGCTCCCTCTGAAGTGACATAGTTTTCGAGAAAGAAGTAATTTTCCACGAATTTGATTCCGAGACCTCAAGTTTAGAATTTGAGGTCTCGAAATCAACCATCTAAACGCACACAACTTCGTGTGACAAGGCTGTTTTTTTTCTTCTATTATCTCACATTTTCGACGACCAATTGAGCTCAAATGTTCACAGGTTTGTTACTTTATGCATATGTTGAGATACACCAAGTGAGAGGACTGGTCTTTGATAATGGACCGGTCCGGCTTTCCACTAAGCTCCACCCACCGCGCACGTGAGCAAGACACGTGTACGAACACTCCCAATGACATTATGCACGATTCTGCCGAGCGTGCCAAGTATACGCGCACGATTGACCGAGTTTGTCCGACCACAATCATTGCCGTGATTGGTCAAATGGGTGAACGCGCACAGTTTGATTGACAGGCCGGATCGGTCCATTACCAATAGTGTCCCTTATGTTTAAAAACCCAACAGACTCACCTCCATCTCACAGTGGCTCATCGCCATATTCTTCAGAATGAACGCACTGTTGGACGAGTTGGTCAATCTTAGGGCTCTTGCAAGCTCGTACGCTTCGTTGTAGTTGGTGATCGCCAACTCAAAGAACTTCTTAGCTTTTCCCTTACGCAACAGTAGATTCTTCTTCCCCATCTGATGGTAACTGGCGCCAATATTAAGCAGATACATAGGTGCGTCATAATGCTTCTCTGGTTTGCCATCGGTTACCTTAACCAGCATCTCCCATGCTTTCTTGTGATACTCGTGAGCCTCGTCCACTCCGCTTGATAGAAACCCTTCATCAGCCTTGTTGTAGTAAGCATGACCTAGAGCATTCAGGCAACGAGCTGTGACGGAGTGATTCCCCAAGATACGTTGCTGCGTCGATAATGCCTGCTGCAGTACCTCAAACGCTTTGCTGTATTCACGTCGTCCGACTAGGACACGGCCTTTGACGTACATAAGCTGAGCTCTGGCCCTTTCTAAGTCATTCGTTATGCCACTCTCGGTTTCTTTGACTTGGAGAGTCTTTAGAGGCTCTTCAACCGTCTTCCAAGCGTCGTCGTATTTAGCCTTAACAACAAGCTCATCAGCGACCCATCCTTGTAGGTAAGCCCAACCTTCGATTTCCTTTCTGCTCAGCATTACTCTGCTACGATTCTGATAATACTCCAAGCGTTTTGATGGCTCCAAGAAGGTTTCGAAGATGCTGTAGAGACCCTCCCTGTTGTCAGGAAGAGGTGTAGGGTTGACGGTTGTCTGTTCAGTCTCATTCACCTTACAACCGAACTTGTTACCCATGTCGAGTTCCAAGTAGTGGAAAACATTCGTCTTTTCCAACTGAAACTTTGACAGGGCGCGGGAGAAGTCTTTATGACCAAGCTCCGTTAACTGTTTGAGCCGATCATTGATGTACACGAAGAAGCGACGCACAGCGTCTTCGTACGCGACTTGGTAAAACTTACTTGACTGTAACTTGGTCAAACAAGTGGATCTTACCAGCGGATGTATGTAGTAGTATGTGTCGTCATCGTTTACTCCACAGTCGAAGTCATCAAAGTTCTCTTTATCTATAAGACACCACTTCCTCAAATCCTCCAGGTCATACTTCACCTCGTCTGGTTTATCTCTTCCCAGAATCATGGCTCCTTGTTTCAAGCTGAAGGAGGTCGGGAGCACGGATAATTTCAACAGTACCTCCTTGAGATGCTGTGGAAGTTCCTCGTAAGTGATACTCAGAGCACTCAGGACCATCGGTTGATCCTCGAAGTCCTTTCTCTCATCCTGGACAGCTGTACTGGCTGCTAGAGATCCAGGATCCAGGACTTTAGGGATCAGTGCTGGTATCTTCAGATGCTCTATGAGTTTATCTGGTTGGAACCCGCTGCTGAGGCGGCTCGCTAAGGCACGCAGGGCCTGCGGGTTGTTCCCACACAGCTTAGCAATCTCAAACAATGGCTTGTCATCTCTGGTGCTGTCCCCACCGGCAACAGCTATCCCGGAGGAACTCTGAGCCTGGTCTACCATCTTCCTCAGCAAGTAGATGGAGTCGTGAACCTGTAGTGGCTCAAGCTTCAGCTCGAGGAAGTTTGGCAGATCTTTAAGACAATGGACATCCATAGGATGCCGTGACGTCATGAGGATTTTAACGAACGCGTTGTTCAAGTCTAGAATGTCGGTTATTGTGTTGATGAAATGGTCTCTGCTGGTAGAAGAGGGTCTGATTATATCGTCAGCGTTGTCCAATAGAATGATAGTATCTGCAACAAAATAATATTACGTAACCGTGTTTTTTAAGTGTCATTAAAGGGTTCAACTCTTAATTCGGGCAATTTGATTTTTCTCTCATCCCATATTTGGTCAAAGCCCAATTAAGTTTTGACACATTCTCGGAGTGGACTGGTACTGTCAACAGGAATGGACGGGTACAGAATGCCAATACGGTACGGGTTTTTTTTCTTTTTCTGTGACTTTTATGTAAATGCAGATAATCAACTAAATTAATGATTGATGCCAGAAATTTTACCTTGGCAACATTTCTTTATCCAGTCCTTCACCAGCGGCATGTTGAACTGACTCTGTGTGACTTGCCTTCCCGCCACGCTATTTAAGGTCCACAGCCAAACCTCGTCCGCCTTTGTAGCTTTACGAAGATTTACACGATAAAGCCTTTAGGAAACATCAAAGATGGTGGTCAATGACGTCATGTGCAGTCCATCTTTGGGCAAGTTGACCACTAGTCTATGTGTGCGTTCGTTTAGCTCCCCTGGGTCGACCCCGGTGCGTGGCGTTTTTTTTTATCAGGACGAACGTGGGTAATTATCTGCACACACTCGTCCTGGGAAAAAAAAAACGCCACACACCGGGGTCGACCCAGGGAAGCTAAACGAACGCACCCAATGTTCCATGTTTTTACCTATGCATGAAATACATCCTGGGTACCGAGCAAAATCGCCCAATGGTCGACAATAGCCAACTTTTATTCCCTTAATCGTACTTGCTCTATACTGCACATTATTCGTCGGTTTGTCAGTTTTGCAACTTTTCCTCGGTTTGTCAGACTACTAGCTAATTTGTCGGTGGGTCGATTTTTAAGATGCCTGGTCTCCTGTCACCTATTGTTCCTGTGTCCCGTTTAGTGAACCATGTTAAAATCACAATGGGAGACTTTGGAACGCTAGGTGGCAGCAGACTTACCAGGTAAATTTTTATTGTTTACGTAGTTCTGAGCATGCGCACATTACCGAGAACAATGGATTTTACCTGGTAAGTCTGCTGACACCCAGCGTCCCAAAAGTCTCCCATTGAGGTACCATTTTGTGACTTTTAGTGAGGGCGCTCTTTGTACTTAAACCATATGACGTCAAGATTCCATAAAGCTTTACCTTGTGGCTGAATTCTTCTGCTGCCCCTTGTAGATGGCGCAACTTTCCACTGCCAGCTTCGTCTTTCCCGTACCAGCCAGTCCGTACACCAAAACACATCGACATTTGACATGATTCGTATCATGGAAAACGTCGAGAATTTTACTGACGTATTTGGTACGTCCGACGAAAAATTGATCTTTTCTGCCGAGGAGGATTTCAACGTCTTTGAGATGTTTGCTCCTCTCTTGTTCGTACACTTCCACCTTTGGTGAAAATGAAAAGTAACCGTAATTGTGTTATGGAACGTCGTTTATTTTATTTTGGCTTTAGAGGGCTTTAAAGTCAATTCGTGTTGGGCTTTTGGGATCATGGAACCTTGTCTTGTTTGGGTTTTTAACTTGTTGTCACTGCCTCCTGTTTTGTTACGGTGTTTTATGGGTGTTGTTTTTGGATTTGCTTATTATTTTAATGTTTACTGTTTTGTGATTGTAATGGCGTTTGAAAGCAATCTCCTTGTTGTAATTATATCATTATTATTTTATCGTTGGCAGGGGTCTAGTTGTACACATCTCAAGATATACTGTAATTTGTTTGTCCTTCTTGACTACCCCTGTCTAACTTGTAACGCATTGTGTATGATTTAAAATAACGTCCACATTTAAAGAAACTTTGCTTTACTGAGTAAGTTAGAGAGATTTCTACCATGCTTCTTTATGAAAATAATGAACCTAAGCAGATGAAAAAAATACCTTAAAACATTGATTTGCTTACATATTCTTTGCCCTCGATGCATCCTACTGCGTGAAGTAACTGCTTGAGAAAGTCTGTGTTGTCTTCTCCGATGATTCCCATGTCATCAAGGGTCCTATCATAGAAAAATAAAATAGAAGAAGGTTTCATCTTCCCGAAATCCCGCGATCTACTACACGGCAGTAGAAAATAAAAAGCAAGACCAAAGTTAACAATTAGTTTTATTTATTTTAGTCATTTCCTCAAAACCTAAAAAAATTGAGAAGATAAACAGATTTATAAAAATTACATCACACGTAAATAAAGAAACAGGATAACCCTGACACTCTCGGAAGACCCCCCAGACAAAATAAAAAAGTACAAAAATCTATAAAACAGCGAAAGTAGATAATATTCACTTTTTTTAATCAGTTTGTTTCTGCTAAACAGCTTTAGGAAACTGGGCCCAGCCTGACTATGGGTAATGCCCCTGATCGGCCCGTTTTCATGGAGCAGTTAAGCGCAAAATAGTGCTTGACAAATTTCTTTGCCAAGCAAAAGTGGGGCACTAGTCACAACAGTGTATAAATATTTACTGTATTTTTTGTTGGGGGGGGGGGGGGCTGGTAACCTGTTTCTTTTAAGCAAATCTTTTCGTGCTTAGCAAGTTTGTTGTGCTTACAGGGCCCCCAATTTCATAAGACACATATTATGCTCACAGCATCAATAACTTTTCCTTAGCAAAAACAGGTTATCAGCCAAAACACCATACCGTACATTGCGACTGGCACCACGGTCATTTCTTGCTAAGAAAGACCAGTGTTCTCACTTGGTGTATCCCATGATAAGCATAAAATAACAAGGCTGTGAAAATTTGGGCTCAATCGGTCACCGAAGTTGCAAAAAAAATGATGAAAGAAAAAACACCCATTGTTGGACGAATTTGTGTGTCTTCAGATAGGAATAAAAGACTTAAGCTAGAAGTCTTTTATTATTTTAGTGAGAAAATACCTCTTTCTCAAAAACTACGTTTCTTCAGATGGAGTCGTTTACCACAATTTTTTATACTATCAACAGCTCTCCAATGCTCGTTACCGGAGTCAGTTTTTAAGTTAATATTTGTTTTGAGTAATTACCAAACGTATCCCTTTCCTTTAAAAGCTTTTTATGAAATTTGGCCCAGTTAGTATATTCTTACCGAAGTAGTTCCAAAGGTTGTTTTGTGTTGAGTTTCTCTTCCGGCACTCCTTGTCCTCTGCACATGATTTGAGCCTCTGCGAGCTCACATTTGAGTAGTTCATTCCCCAGATTGGTGAGTAGCTCGTAAAATGGTTTGATTCTCCTTCTGTCGTCGATGGTGGCGCAAGCTGAGGTATCCATACCGGGCTCTGATGCGTGGGCCATGATCAGTCACTGAATTGAAGTTTGCTGGATGATGGCAATAATCACCTGCAGAAAAAAAGATTGTGTGTCGTAGAGTCACCATAATGATAGACTTGACTCAAGTCCCAATCCAGTGCCATCGCCAGAAAATCCTGTTTTGTGATGATCTGGTATCCAGATATATACCTGTTCCGCACGGGCCCACATTTTGACGGCGAGCGCGCACTGCTATGATATCCTACGGATTGAGTGCTAGATAGTGAAGTTGGTGCGACATGCGTAGGGACCTCTCAAACGAGAACGGGACTTGAAGCAAGTCTAACATATAAATGACGGAGATGAGTTTATTTAGCGAGTGGAAAACTTATCAAAGTAACACAGCTGGGCATACTGTTCGAAATCTTCCGCACTATAATCTGGAGTGAGCCATGATAAGTTAGTAAAGGTTTGAAGTTAGCTGGATGGTGGAAAGGTTCGCCTGCGTAGAAATTATATATGTACAGATGTGTCTCGAAATCAAATTCGTGGAAAATTACTTTTTTCTTGAAAACAGATTTCTTTGCTAAGCACAAATTTAGTCAGTCACCAGCCACAACTATGTAAACTGAATGAAATCCATCTTTCTAAGCGCCTTGAGTACCTTGTAAGACTTCGATATTTTTATTGTGGTGAACAATCTCCGAAATAGTATTATAGTTTGTTTTTATTAGTTTCCTCAAGTCATGCTTTATATCAACTGATGAGACGTAGTTCTCCTCGTCTCGGGGAAACAAAAGTAATCAAACTCCAATTACCGTCAATAACTGTCATCGACTTGCATTGCTATTTACATACGTCTTTCTTCACGGCCAAGTCTGTAGTTTCAGGCGATGTCATTAAGATTTCTTCTCTCCCATTATCTGGCATAGCTCTCTTTTTAATATTTATAGCCAATCTAGCTCATATGGCATTTGCTTTGGCCCTGCTAGTTCCAGTCTGTTTATAGTCTTTCTAGGCTGTCTTCTACAAGCCTTGGCTTAATCTGACAGCCTCGTTACTATTGGTCTAGACACAGATGAAGTATTTTCCTTCCATCTTCTGTGCTTATGATTTTGCTTATCTATTTGTAACATTTTGTATGTAACATATTGCGAAGGGCACAATGAAATAAATGTTGACTAGAATGGAATTGAATTCAAGATCAACCCAGTTGTAAAATTCACGACTCAGTTAATCATACCGACAGGCGCAGACTGGTTATTTAGGGCATTGGTTTAAAAAAAAACCTTTAAAAAAAACCCGAATGGTTCTTCAACGACGTTTTTGGTTGCTTCGTCTCATAAAATAACTATTATTTCTAGAAGATTTGGCAACTCGGCCCAGGAGTGCCATTTATGAAATTGCACTGCCAAAACTGGGGTGTTAAAAATGACACCATGTGTGTTGTCACAATAAAGATAACCAAGGGGGAATACAAAATAACAACATATATATAGGGTGTTCACATAACACCGAAGTTATTTTGGCAGGAATATTTTTTATTTATTTTAACACCCTATGTTGTTATTGTTGATTCTTGTTTGGTATCTATTATTATGTGACAGCAGTGCTCAGCACCCATTTCATTATGCCTATAATTATGATTAACAATATATAAATTTGCATATAAGTTATTGTGGTTTTCTAAATCCCTGCTTTTCAATAAACAGTCAACTTGGAAACCCCATTTGCGCCCAGTTTAAAACCCCTGGCCCACTGATCACATTGACCACATGACCTCATCATCACCATCAAAGCTTCCCTGGGTCGACCCCGGTGTGTGACGTTTTTTTTTTTGCCCAGGACGAACGTGTGCAGATAATTACCCACGTTCGTCCTGGAAGAAAAAACCGCCACACACCGGGGTCGACCCAGGGAAGCTAAACGAGCGCACCCATAGCTGTCTACGCATAATCATTCTCTATGGATGAAGTCACATCGCTGCAAATTCCATTCTCAAGTCTGATGGCCCATGTCATTCTAGCCCATGCATATTGCCTTGTCCTTTACCCGTACACAGCGCCCTCAACAATTTTCCCTCTGCCCTTGAAAGAACAAGGTTCAATTGTTAGCCATGAATGAAGTGATATTGTTATTGTGTTTTGTTGTTTATTCTGTTATAAAATATTCCGCCGGTGTTTCCGACCAATACAGTAATGCCGTTTTTGTTATCACCCGTGTTTGTATTATATGGGATCCCAAGCCAATGAAACGCGGATCCAGTTTCGTTGATGACACATTTGGAGCTCCGTAGTTAATCGAGTTGTTAATAAGAACAATTCATATGTTTTTTAAAATCACTTTGGACATTTCATTTCGCGTGAGATCCCCGCATGTATCTAAATCTACTTACAGTACAATATTGTTTATGAACTGATGGGGGTGACTGCGACATCTGGGCCCAATTTCATAGAGCTGCTAAGCACAAACCTTTGCTTAGCATGACATGTTTTCCTTGATAAAAAACAGGATTACCAACCATTTTATTTCCACGTGATTTTCAGGATAAGCAAACAACAGCTGAAAACCAGTAACAAGCAATATGCAACAAATGGAAATTGGTTGGTTGGTGATCCTGTTTTCATCAAGGAAGAAATTTCATGCTAAGCAATTTTTTATGCTTAGCAGCTCTATGAAATTGGGCCCTGTTGGTCGTGGGTTCAAACCCAGCTGGAGTAGCCCGTGGATTTTAACATAATATGTGCACATACCTCAATGCAGAAAACCAAGGCTGAACCACAGCTCACTCGTCGAAGAGAATCATATTGTTACGGTCGCAAAAAAATATCAACATGGCAAGTTCAATACTACCATAAGGGATATATTATTTATAGCATTACGCATAGGCAGTTGGATATGAGATCCCAGTGTAATGGTGAATTATTAGAATACAATCCTTGCCTAAACCCAAATTCAAAGCTCAGTCAACAGTATGTCGCTCAACACAATCAATTATGACAAGTTCACTACCTAGAGTCTACCTATATGCGTTTACGCATAGGCCATTTGGTATTGACATTGTATTGATATGAGCCCCAATTATAATGGTGAATTATTCCAATACAATTCTTGTCCACCATGACCTTGTGACTACAATCGTCCATAGTCAAAAACCGATCCCACACTACATTTCGAAAATAATGGCTTAACTTTAATACATACCTTACCGCTCTTTCCTCACATGCAACGTTTCCAGCATTTACTCTAAGGGGTGCGGCTTCTCAACGTTCGTTAATATATAAACCTACCATATACACTTATGTATGTTTTGTATAGGTGCATACATGAACACATTAACCGAAAACACCATATCAAAGCATGCGCATAAGGTCTTCATGTTCATGTACAGTTCACTTGCATAGATTATGTATATTAAATTTTACGTGCGTTTACCGCATAATAAAATCTCACGACCTGTAGACCCGACACGTTCAGAGCGCGTAAGTAGTTTCAAAAGTAGGCCCGACTAAATCAACACGGAAATACTTCATGTTGTGACACTTGATATTAAATGTAAGTGATGGGGGGTTGTCCACTGACAGCTTTAACGTCATGAAATTAGCTAAACAAATCTTTTTTATTTTCTTTTTAAGATAGAACACTAAACAACTTTAAATCTTACAAAACATATTAAAATATGTTTTGTTTTAATTAACATTTACTTCAATTTGTTTTGCAACGTTGAAACTTTGAGAATGTCTCAAAATATTTTGTTTGAAATACCTTTTTTCTGCGAGAAATGTGATTTTGTCGTTGTGGGGGGGGGGTCAGGTTGGCTCGTGGTTTTTTTTCCCTGGCTCTCACCTCAGTGGACCCCGGTTTGAATTCCACCTAGGAACGGCGCCTTACATGTGAGTGGATTGTGTTTTCGTGGAAGTGTCGTGGTGTTTCTGATCAGCAGAGTGTGGGTTCGAATCCCCAGTCGTGACACTTGTGTCCTTAAGCAAGACACCAACCATTGCTTCGTCCTTCGGATGGGACGTAAAGCCGTTGGTCTCATGTGTTGTGTCACGCATGTAAAAGAACCCAGTACACTTATCGAAAAGAGAAGGGGTTCGCCCCGGTCACTTCCTGGCTGTGGCTGCTGTATGCGCCGTAGCACCTTGTGAACCCTTGGAAGGTACTAAAAGTAGGGTCTCAGAATTCATCACTGCAATAACCAATCTTTCTGAAAGTTTGTATTATACTCAGCGCCTTGAGTACCTTGTTTGGTAGATACGTGTGCTATATAAGACTTCGATATTATTACGTGAGTTTTAACCATTTGAGGTTTTTTTCACAGTCCCTCATCCAAAAAACTGAACATTATTTTCTAATCGTGGTTAGCTATCTGTTAAAGGAACGTTAAAGAATTGGTAAGAAACACAAATCGTGAAGATCACAGATTTACATCAAACTTACACGGTCTAATGATGATGATAGTATAAAACATCCCTTGAAATACTTTTGTCTGAAATTTCATATTCTGATTAGAAATAGATAATCTAATTTCGCGTTTGGAATTTATCGCTCAGTGAGCGTTTTATTTCATTTTTGTTTTTGTATCGACGTCATGCAAAATGTGTAATCGGTTTTTCACTATTTTCTTGTGACCCAGATGGCCCATCGATCCCAAACTTCTATAGGTTTGTCAGATTATGTATAAGGTGGATTACAAAAACTGATTACACTGCCACCAACTCTTTTGCCAGCGAAACCAATTCTGTAATGTTCCTTTAAGTTTGTGTATAGCAAAATATAAAAAAACCGACAAGTATATGCCCTACTGACGCTGTTGCAAGGATTGAGATTTATTTAAATAAAGAAGGATTTCAATGACATATTATGATTCGAGGCATTGTATGGTTAGGTATCAATGTGATTTGGTTTGCGGTAACGCCATGTGTGTATCTACTTTACAGGTGGATTTTGTTCTTTAGAGAATCGTCTTGATTTACATTTTACTACCGCTTTCTTATTTTTAGAGGCTTCCAATTTTTTCGGGTTTTTTTTCCCCTTTTCTTTTACGAATACAATAACGAAAAAAGGGTACATTTCTATCTCAGACAACAAAAAATTAAGTTTAAAAAAAAGTCAAGCCGTTTGTCTTCAAAACACGTGTCGTGCGGCCATTTTGAAGGGGAAAAAAAACACGAAAAAATCCCAATCGTTTTCAACGAGGCAGGACAATAACACCTTTTGAGCCTTTTTATGCCTCATGGACGCATCCATGCTATCATAATGCTAACCATGATTTTTACTAGTGTTGTTCATTTGTCTTTTGCATGTTTTGGGCGAGACACAAGGCAAAATGTGTCTCAATTAGATTCCACGGTTTAAAAGGGTCTGGGTACCTTTTGTAGGCCACAAAACACAATGTCCACAGATTTACATCAGAATCACATAGTTTTAAAATAATTATGCTAGAAAGCTTCCCTTAAAGTATTACTTGCTGAGGTGCATGACATTTGAGTAAAACAAGACGAAAATAATTTTGCGTTTAAGACGAAAATTATTTAAGCATGTAAAACGTCCTTTCGTGACATTGTTTTACCCAGTTTTCGACAGCTACAGCACGTCATCTGGAAATATTTTAAGAAATATTATGTGTATACTATCATTATCTTTAAACGGTATAAGTTTAATGTCAATCTGTTGACGTTGTGTTTTGTGTTACAAAAAGTACCCAAATCTCTTAATATTGTTCTGTCCATCAAATTCATCAAGTTCATTGACAAACAGATTCATTTTTTTCTTCTTTTTTTTATACTCTACAACAAACAGCTATATGAAGTACAAATACCTAAATACTCTTTGCTAAGTGTGCTACAAACTAATATTTTGCGGGGAAACATCCTGAACAGTACTTTTTTAGCCGTTTGACGATAAGACTTGTTGAAGAAGCAATAAATGTAAACATTGCACACGCAGTTGCAAAAAGGCATCCAAGACGTCAGCAAGAAAATCTAATCTGGGATAAAAAAGTCAACGTAAGTCTCCACGACTCCCAGAAGAAAAAGTGGTGTATAGCAAATCCCAAATGTCAGAGTAAGTACAAGAAATGTCTTCAAGGCTTTGTTGTCCGAGTTATAGACCTTATGCATTGACGTCATCCAGTGGCCATCTTAGTGGAAAAACGGTGACGAAACAATCGAAACGCACAGATTTGTACGCGCGGTGCACAGGACTGGCCAATGAACAACCTCCTTTTGACCTCTAGGTGAGGGCGCCCTACTGAAATGACGTCATGTGCATAAGGTCTATTGTCTTGCCCCTTACCGACCCGTGTCTCGTGATTCATACTGATTTTGATTATGTGAACGTACACACATGATAGTACGAAAACGGGCAGTAAATCGCCTGCAATGAGGCCCAACAAGTACGTATGTGTCTTTCGTCGGAAAAAACACAAACGTGTTACCTCAAAATATTGGACCCCAAAATTCAATACATATACGGACAATACACCAACGAAAACATAGTATGACAATACGCGCTTTAAAATTACTCATGTGCTATACCCATAGTTCTGTGTAGCATGCACTGCGCTACCTCCCTAGGTTGCCTGATACCTCTTATGACTCGATTCTTGATGGAGCGTTCTACTTAAAATCTCAAAATGCTTTACATTCAGAAATTGTTAGGAACATATACACTAAACCAATAAATCAGTAAAACAAATAATTAATTTGTTGTAAAATAATTGTAACAATTATTAAAGGCACTGGACAAGACACTTTTGGTAATTGTCAAAGACCAGTCTTCTCACTTCGTGTTCTCAACATCACGCATAAAATAACAAACCTGTGAAAATTTGAACTCAGTTGGTCGTCGAAGATGCGAGAGAATAATGGAAGAAAAAACACCCTTGTCGCACAAGTTGTGTGCTTTCCGATGCCTTGAGTTCGAGACCTCAGCTGAGGTCTCGAAATCAATTCAAATAATACTTTAGTGAGAAATTACTCTTTTTTTTCTCAAAAACAATGTTACTTCAGAGGGAACCGCTTCTGTTTTATTCTATCAACAGCTCTCCATTGCTCGATACCAAGTAAAGTTTTATGCTAACAATTATTTTGAGTAATTACCAATAGTATCCACTGCCTTTAACAACAAAACTAATCACGCGCACTTATCCGCAGACAGAGTGCCAAAGATACAACAATACAACACAGCAACTAAAAAATGTACACCATGAGTGATGATTCAACTACAGCTAAATATTAGTCACAAGCAATGTACATGCCATGAAATCTTTGCCAGTAACATGTGTAAAATAAGCAAGATATTTTCGTGCTTAAGCAAAATTTTTTGCTTAAGCAGCTCTATGAAATTGGGCCCAGACTTTCTGCTTCTTCTCACCCATACACTCTTGATTTGTTGAGATGTAGAACAAAGAGCCATTAGAAACAGCTTTATTTTATGTACTGCATCTTTTTTGAACTTCTTGCCTGGTGAATGTTTCCCCCATCCCAATCTGGACTGTTTAAAGGCAGTGTACACTATTGTTAATTGTCAAAGACTAGCCTTCACACAGTTGGTGTATCTCAACATATGCATAAAATAACAAATCTGTAAAAATTTGAGCTCAATCGGTCATCGAACTTGCGAGATAATAATGAAAGAAAAAAACACCCTTGCAACACGAAGTTGTGTACGTTTAGATGGTTGATTTCGAGACCTCAAGTTCTAAATCTAAGGTCTCAAAATCAAATTCGTGGAAAATTACTTCTTTCTCGAAAAACTATGGCACTTCAAAGGGAGCCGTTTCTCACAATGTTTTATGCCATCGACCTCTCCCCATTACTCGTTACCAAGTAAGGTTTTATGCTAATAATTATTTTGACCAATAGTGTCCACTACCTTTAAAGAGGAAAATCAATTCCTGCCTCCAGCTCTCCTGAGTTATGTTCATGTTTTATCATTTTCTTCTTCATGTAGCTACATACCGAGAGTGGCTTTTAGCCTTGTTTGGGGCGAACTTGCATAATTTTATTTTTGTTTTTTAAGTATAACAAACAATAATTCAATGTTGGCATTCAGGAGTGGACTCTATGATGTAGTGCGGCTCCATCTTGGAAGCGCAGATCACTCAGCAGCATTTACAAATTTTGTTTGGGCTCTCCTCTAACATCACGGGTCCTGTAGGTGAATTTGAACAAACAACAAATTGAAATCAACAACATTTAGGATTTGAGGCATTGCATGGTGATGTATCAATATATACTTGGTTTGTGGTAACATCATGTGTGTATCTACTATCTAATAGAGAAGAGGTTTTCCCCGGTGTTCCTGGCTGTGGCTGCTGTATGCGCCATAGCACCTTGTACACCCTTCTAAGGTGCTAAATAATTGGGTCTCACAACCCATCACTGCAATAACCTATCTTTCTGAAAGTTTGTAAATACTCAGTGCTTTGAGTATCTTATTTGGTAGATACGTGCGCTATAAGACTTCCACCTCTTACCTGGTGTCTTCCCTTTTCGTGTCTTGGATGCACCAGCCTCGTCTCCTTGTGAGTCTGCGTCATCAGTCCCAATAAGATGATGGTGCATTGATATCTCGACTATATCCTCATTGTAAGAAGTCGAGGTTTGTTCATTTGTAGAACAGCCGGCCTTTTCGTCTTCTCGCTAGAAAAATAGAGAGCACACACAATATTCATCAAGAACAGTGTTTATGAAACAAGGGTTGACTACTGTCATTTATTTGCTTATAAAGGCAGTCACTTTTGGTAATTACTCAAAATAATTATTAGCATAAAACCTTGGTAATAAGTAATGGGGAGCTGTTGATGGTATAAAACATTGTGATAAACGGCTCCCTCTGAAGTAACGTAGTTTTCGAGAAAGAAGTAATTTTCCGTAAATTTGATTTCGAGACCTCAGATTTAGAATTTGAGGTCTCACAATCGAGCATCCGAAAGCACATAAATTCGTGTGACATTGGTGTTTTTTCTTTCATAATTTTCTGGCAACTTTGACGACTGATTGAGTTCAAATTTTCACAGGTTTTTTACGTTATGCATATGTTGAGATACATCAAGTGAGAAAACTGGTCTTTGACAATTATTAATAGTGTCCAGGGTCTTTAATGGCACTAGACACTATTGTTAATTACAATATACTCAAAATAGTTGCTAGCTTAAAAACGTACTTGGTAACGAGCAATGGAGAGCTCTTGATATAAAGTATAAAGCACTGCGATAAACAGCTCGTTCTGGGCCCAATTTCATAGCGCTGCTAAGCACACAAATTTGCTAAGCATGAAATTTCTTTCTTGATAAAAACAGGATTACCAACCAAATTTCCACTTGTTGCATATTGCTTGTTACTGGTATTCAGCTGTTGTTTGCTTATCCTGAACATCACTTGCAAATTTGGTTGGTAATCCTGTTTTATCAAGGAAGAAATGTCATGCTAAGCAAATGTTTGTGCTTAGCAGCTCTATGAAATTGGGCCCTAGATTAACGTATTTTTTTCAAGAGGTAATTTCTCACTCAAATATTTAAAAGACCTCAGGCCCGAAGCCCTTTTTTACGCACTGAAAGCACACAAATTTGTGCAACAAATGTGTTTTTTTCCTTCATTATTCTCTTGCAACTTCGATGACCAACTGAGTCCAAATTTTCAGACTTGTTATTTTTTGCCTTATGTACGGATACATCCGTGACATTTTTGTCAAAGATACTCCAATAATTATAATTATTTTTCCTTTCATGTACACTTTCCCTGGCGCAAAATCACAAAGCCAAAAGAATGCCTACTACCAGATAGCCCCTCGCCCGGTGCCTCGCCTGGACCTCCATGGGTCCGGGACCGCATCGGCCCGCCCAGTTTGTGGGGCGTCAGCTCCGCCGTGCCCCATCAGCCTATTACTCCTCCGAATTGTATACATACCTGAAACCTTAAGCGGTATTTTTCAATGTCCTTATCCATGTGAAGTTTTTCCATCAGTTCAATGGTGTCTTTCTTCAGGTGGAAATACTCTGTGCTGTGTTTCTCGAGCTTAAATTCCACATTAAGGGCCTTCTTGAAGTACTCCAACCCCTCGCGAAGATGATCGCCGGACTCCTGTGTCTTGCCTGAAAAAGTAGTCGAGGAGGAAACATTTTAAAGGCAGTGGACACTATTGGTAATTACTCAAAATAATTATTACCATAAAACCTGACTTGGTAACGAGTAATTGAGAGCTGTTGATATTATAAAACATTGTGAGAAACGGCTCCCTCTGAAGTGGAGAAGTTTTCGAGAAATAAGTTATTTTCCACAACATATGATTTTGAGACCTCAGATTTAGAATTTGAGGTCTCGAAATCAAATATCTGAAAGCGCACAACTTCGTGTGACAAGTGTGTTTTTCTTTCATTATTATCTCGCAATTTTGATGACCGATTGAGCTCAAATTTTCACAGGTGAAGATCGGACATACAAACATATGTGAATGTCCAACGTCCAATATCGAAAAGCAATGTTGACACTTACTGTATAAACACATGTGAATGTTCAATTTCCAATATCGACAAGACAACGTTGACGTTCGCTGTACAAACTCACGTTCGCTGTACAAACTAATGTGAATGTCCAATGTCCAATGTCAAACTAACTCTCTGTTATGGTTTGTACCTGCTTTACTGAGTTGGTCTCCTATTTTTTCGTGTAGAGTACCAATGAAGTACAGATTGCGTGCTGTTGCGGGATGTAATCTACACGTCGCCTCTCTGATCTGACCTGCTTCTGTTGCCCTTGGTAATGCCTTCTCGTATTCCTGTGTGGATATAAGCCAAAAATGGCAATATTTCATGAATACAATTTTATTTATTTGTGAGCTTATTAACTGTAAGCTTTTAAGCCTTCGGGGAAGATAGGGTCGAAACGTCCGGCCTAAAATATTGTTTGCGTGTATACCATTGGCTATGTCCTTTTGGTTGGTATTACAAGCAGTGTTTAACAGCAGACTCCATTTCCCGGCTTATTAAAGGCAGTGGACACTGTTGGTAATTGTCAAAGTAAAGCCTTTACAGTTGGTGTATCTCAAAATCTACATAAAATAACTAATCTGTGAAAATTTGAGCTCAATCGGTCGTCACACTTGCGAGATAATAATGAAAGAAAAAAAACACCCTTGTCACACGAAGTTGTGTGCGTTTAGATGGTTGATTTCGAGACCTCAAGTTCTAAATCTGAGGTCTCGAATTCGTGGAAAATTACTTTCTCGAAAACTTTGGCACTTCAGAGGGAGCCGTTTCTCTCAATATTTTATACCATCAACCTCTCCCCAAGAAAGGTTTTATGCTAATAATTGTTTTTAGTAATTACCACTGCCTTTAAACTGCTCTACAAATAATTGCTTATTGCTCTGCTCACTTGATAAAAAAAATAATACTTTTTGATCTATACAGTCTCTTATTTTCTTTTACGATGAAATAATATCCTCTGGCAGTCCTCTCGTACACCTTACATATTTTTGAGGGCATCTTTGCTGTATCCTTACCAAGATCTTATTTTTGAATTGCCATACTTTGTCTTCAACAAGAAGTTCTCATCCGTAAATTTAGAAAGAACAAAGATATTGATAGAGATATTGACAAAATACTAGAAAATAGGGAGACTGCCAACATAGGGTTAGATAGCTCACGTGGAAGAGCGCCGGCACGTTAATCCGGTAGTCGTTGGTTCGAGTCCCACTCTAGTCAAGTTTCTTTGTTTAACCGAAAATAAAGAAAGATACGTAAACTGCGCTTACACTAATCTTAATATTGAAAAATATTTATAGAACAAGAAAAACAAAAGTTGACGAACCCCCATCTCGTAGTAGCTCATAGCAATATTCTTCAGCATGTATGCAGTACTGGGTAGTTTCATGAGCTTGAGTGACTCGGCAAGCTCCAGTGCTTCTTCATACGTCTTAATAGCACGTCTATAAAGCTTATCTGCTTTCTTCTCGTGGCAACTATTCTTCCCCGCCTGGTGATAACTAGCCCCTATAATAATAATTATAATAATGAAAATAATAATAACCAGTTTTTATATAGCGCTTTTCACACCCGGAGGGCGTCTCAAAGCGCTTCCAACAGTATTACCCCTGGTCACTGGGCCTTAAATTCATTCCTTAAACCATCTCAGCTCCCTGATGGGGAGTATGCAGCCTGTGCAACATTAATATGCGCTACTCGACTAAATCAATCACAAGAATCACCTCTGCCCTCACAGGTACCCATTTAATTACCCCTGGGTGGAGAGAAGCAAATTATAGTTAAGTGTCTTGCTCAGGGACATAAGTGTCACGACTGGGATTCGAACCCACACTCTTCTGAACAGAAACAGCATAGCTTGAGTAAGGTGCTATTATCCGCACGGTCACGAAACCCTACCTATATTTAGGAGGTACTCCGGTGCATCGAAGTGCTTCTTCGGGTGGCCATTCGTAATCTTCTTCAGCATGTCCCATGCCTTCTGGTGGTACTCCAGTGCCTTGGCACCCGTCTCCACCCGGCTCTCCTCCGCCTTGTTGTAGTAGGCGTGACCGAGGGCGTTAAGACATCGAGCCGTGACTGTATGAGCTCCGAGAAGACGCTGGTGTATCGAGAGTGCTTCCTCTAGCAAGATGATAGCTTCTGAAAACTCCTCATTTTCGGAACGGATGCGGCCCTTGACGTAAAGCAATTTGGCCTTGGCTCGTTCACTGTCGACCGTCAACGTACCGCTTCTCACACGTTTTAAAGGCTCCTCAATGGTCTTCAAGGCGTTGGAGTATTGAGCTAATGTTACTTGCTCATCACCGACCCAACCTTTAAAGTACGCCCAGCCTACCACTTCGTTTTCAGCAAGCATCTGCTCACTTTTGATGTCATAATATTCCAACCGTTTCATCGGGTCTAGGAAGGTTTGTAACATGCTGTACAGTTCTTCTCGGGTATTCGGGCGTGGCAGAGATTCCTGCAAATCTTGCTGGCCACCAGTTGATTTTGAATCAAACTTTCTGCCCATGTCAATCTCAAGAAAGTGTAACACGTTGGTCGTATTCTGTTCATACTCGGCCTGGGCTTTCGGGAAGTCTCGATGTCCCAACTTGGTCAGGGTTTTCATCAGTCCATTCACGAACTCGATGAATCGACGCAGTGCGACTTCGTAATCATCTCTGTTTGCTTGACTGGACTGTACTTTCGTCAGGCATACGAATCGAACCAGTGGGTGAACGTAATGACAAGGCTCATTGCCGACCCTCCCAGTTTCGAAGACACCCAGCTGATCTTTCTCGACAAGGCTCAGTGTCTCCAAATCATCTAAGTCGTATTTGGCTTTCGCATCTTCATGATCTAAGATAGTAGCCGCTTGCTTGGAAGTAAATGAAGCTGGAAAGACGGTCAACTTCAACAGCGCCCTCTTTAGGGGTTCTTCAAGCTGCTCAAACATTGCGTTCAGTGACTTAAGAACCATCTGTTGGCCTTCTTCGATACCTTGAAATGTTGTACTTGCTGACATGAAACCCGGTTCAAGAACTCTTTCAATAAGCTCGAATTTCTTCAGGTGCTCGGCTAACTCTTTGGGTTTAAAATTAGACCTTAGGCGGCTCGCCACGGCACGTAAAGCTTGTGGGTTCCAGCCGCACAACCTGGCAATCTCCACAAGGGAGGACTCGTCTGTGATGGGTGCCCCACTGTCGGTGTCTCGCGTCACCATTTTTCTGAGTAAGACTATGGACTCTTTTTCGGTTAAGGGCTCGAGTTTTATTTCTGCGAAGTGCGGGATATCGGAGGGGCCCTTGACGTCGACTGGATGGCGGGACGTGATGAGGATTTTGACCAGATTGTTCTTTAAACCCAAAATGTCTGATAAGGTTCGGATGAATTCTTTCTTGCTGCCTGACGAGGAATTCAAAATGGCGTCTGCGTTGTCCAGATATACAATTGTATCTGAAACGAGAACAAAGACGGTGATGAACCGCTTTATTATTTGTGAAATTAGTCAAACTGTCAAATGTCATATTTTCTTAGTAATGTTTTTGTTGATAACCTTCTGAGTCTGAAGTGTAAAAGATACTTTTACTAGTTTAGCATTTATACCGTCGATTTGGTATTCACTAAGTCTTTTTAAACCCCAACTTAAAATTGTCTTTTTTTTTAAGAAAAGCATTTGGGGATGTGCAGTGAGTTTTGTATCTGTTTTTTTTTTTTTTTTTTTTTACAGTAATATGGTTGGTATTCATGCATTTTCTTGTCACTTAGGCTCTGATTTCTCTTTTCCTTATTTTCACTAGAAGTGTACTTTTCCTTAAACATTTTCTGTGGAGTTGTCGTATTATTTTTTACTGTTAAGCTCCCACGAACAGGCTGGTCTTGATGGAAAGAGCGTCGGTGAGCAGTTTACAAAAGCATTTTTTATTTCCTCATAAGTATATATTATCACAAGTTATTCTTATTTATTTATTTTTTATACTGTTGTTTTGCATCGTACCTTGTTCACAATTCAAAACCCAGTTTTTGAAGAGGGAGATCTCGAACTGATTGAAGGAAATTTGCTTTCCGGTTAGACTTCTGAATGCCCACAGCCAAACTTCGCTGTTACTCGTTGCTTTGTGGAGGTTTACTTTGACAAGTCTAGCGAGGAGAATTGTGCAAAGACAAAAAGCAAATTAATTTTTTTTGGAAGTGTTTAGTGAAGAGTGTCTTTGAAGATGTCTAATGAGTTGCTGGAAATCACACTACATGGTATTAAGGCAATCCAGTCCTTGATGGTGGCCGGAACAAAAAATGCTGCAACCGTAGATTTTGGTTGCGTGGCGAATTTGATGGAAGTGGCGATTGTGTTTTCTAGGAGGGTAGAATAGAATGTTGTGCAACATCTTGAAGAGGGATTTCAACTAAATTATTGAAAAGTTTGTAGGACATGGCTAGTCTTCTAGTTAAGTCACAAGAAGTCAACACCGACCAAAGCTTGAAGGACCAACATTACCGTGAATTTGATGGAATTGGAGATTGTGTTTTCTGGGAGACTCGAGTAGAATGCTGTGCAAAGTCTTCAAGAGGGATTTCAACTAAATTATTGCGGGACATGGCTATAGTCTTTTAGTTAAGTCACAAGAAGTCATACCGGCCAAAGATTGAAGGACCGACATTACCGTGTCAATGAGCCTGTCTGCTGCTTCTTGTACAGGGCGCAACTCTCCACTGCCAGTTTGGTCTTTCCCGTACCGGCCAGCCCGTAGACCAAAACACAGCGGCACCCGGTCGAGTGGCTGTCTTGAAATACTTCCAGGATCTTTCGCACAAACGCCGTACGTCCCACAAATAATGGATCGTTTTCTTTGAGCAGAGCTGCCACACTCTCAAGATGTTCTTGCCTTTCTTTCTCATACCATTCAACCTTATAAAAGAGGACGAGATAGATATGAAAAATGAACTGACGGAAATAAGCAGAAATTTGCAGCAAACGTTGTGGTGCAGTTTAACCGGCCAGGAAGTACATGGCCACCATTTTGCCCCTTGTCTTGGCCTTGGCGACCCCTTCAGAAGTTAAAGATTTTCAATGGAAGTGCCCTCTGCAAAATGAAAATGGCCTTGCCCTTTGAAAGATGAAATTCCAGGCAAGAGTCAAAAGGACATTCAACAGTCCAAAGTGCATAGCTGAAAATCCAAATTAGCATAATTATTACCCTAACTTGTCAATTCGTAAGCCTGGAGGATATTTGTATTCACAGGTTTCAAACAGACATTAAGACTGTTACATTAAGATGTTTTCCAATTGAACCGCATATCTCGTGTCTCAGTCGGATGATTGTGGACGAACCCCCCCCCCCCCCAACAAAACAAACTAAAAACATTTTTAAATATTTACAAATACAAACTTAGGGCAATTCTTGTTTGAAAATAAAATAATTAGTTGGGTAACGTTTTGTGAATATTTTAATGTCTGTGTGATTGTAAACAAATAGTAAAAGTAACACACACTTTGTAATGTTTTCTAACAACTGGTCCCCTCTACACTGTGCTTGTAAAACCGGCTATGAACCAGCCTAGTGGGTGTGGTTGCATCGCTCATGTGACCACACCCACTAGGCTGGTTCCAAATGGCGTATAGTCCAACCATCGTCGACTAGAGGTCGGGCCAAATATAGTTCTCACGCGAACTTGGCCATACATGTAGCAGACCACACCAGAACAAATCTAGGATAGTTGACTTGTTTTGTGTTAATTTAAGCTCTTACCATTTCTACGCCGGCATTATGGCTTGCCGCCTGCAAAATCTCCTTCAGAAATCCTGTTTTGTCTTCTCCAATGCTTCCATATTTATCCAATTTCCTTGAAAGGAATAAAAAAAAAACATGTTTACTAAGCTATTCATTCTGACTGAGTTACTTCTTGGTACAGTAACAAAACTTAGGAACAACTTTTAAGGAGCGGAGTTCCAATATATTCCGGATCAAGTCCCGTTAGAGACAATGTCAAAACTTTGTTTTTATTTTCATCAATACCTTCGGTAAAGGCACCGTGAACACTATTGGTAATTAGTCAAAATAATTGTTAGAATAAAAACTTACTTTGTAACGAGCAATGGAGAGCTGTTGATAGTATAAAACATTGTGAGAATGGCTACCTCTGAAGTAGGCCTAACGCAGTTTTGGAGAAAGAAGTAATTTTTCACTAAAAAATTTGAATTGATTTCGAGACCTCACGCGTGAGGTCTTATAGTCAAGCATCTGAAAACACACAAATTAGTGCGACAAGTGTGTTTTCTCTTCCAATATTATTTTCTCGAAACTTCGCTGACCAATTGAGCTCAGATTTTCGCAGGTTCATTTTTTTGTGCATTTGTTGAGATGCACCATGTGAGAGGACTGGTATACCATAATAGACCCTTCCCATGAAATATGTAAATTGCACAAAGCGCGTGCGCACTAACGTTTTGGTTGGCAAAATGAGGGAACATCGCGCTGTTTTGTACACGGCTAATGGGTGCGTGACGCAGACGCGATTGCGCGTCTGCTTAGTGCACAACTCTATGGTGTTTGCCAACCAACAGGGTCTGTACGCATGCGTGAATGTGATTAGCATATTTTATGGGAAGGGTCCATTACCGAAGGTGTCCAGTGTTCTATGGACAAACGTTGTTTTTATTTCCAACAATACATTAAAGCCCGGTTCATACTTCCTGCGAATGCAAACGCGAAGCGAATTTGACGTGAATGGGACGTCACGACCCTCCTTTCGCAGCGACATTCGCAAGTGAGTAGAGCAGCTAGAGGGCGGGCAACTGCTGCGAATTATTCGTTGCGAATTTGTGACGTCAAGATTCGCTTCGCATTCGCATTTGCATGAAGTATGTACCGAGCTTATGCGCTTACCGAAACAGTTCCAAAGGTGTATCACACTCGAACTTCTCATCTGGTATTTTAAGACTTTGACTGAGAGTACACAACTCCTGCAAATAGTCTTCATCCACATCTTTGCTTAAATCGTTTAAGAGCTCGTAGTATGGCTTGATGAGTCTCAGAGAGCGCTCGCCGCCGTCCGCTGGGCTCGATGAACGGTCCATGATCGCAGCGATGCCGACCTCGGGACGTTATCTGTTCTCTTGGGTTTTTTTTTTCACAGACGAAAAACTTGATAATCCTGGGGTTGATTTCACAAAGAACTTAGGACTTTAGGACTAGTCCTTTAGGAGATATACAAACTTAAAGGCAGTGGACACTATTGGTAATTACTCCAAATAATTATTAGCATAAAACCTTCCTTGGTAACGAGTAATGGGGAGAGGTTGGTAGTACAAATCATTGTGAGAGACGGCTCTCTCTGAAGTGGAGTAGGTTTAGAGAAAGAAGTAATTTTCCACGAATTTGATTTGGAGACCTCAAGTTTAGAATTTGAGGTCCCGAAATCAAGCATCTGAAAGCAAACATCTTCGTGTGACAAGGTTTTTTTTCTTTCATTATTATCTCGCAACTCCGACCAATCAAGCTCAAATTTTCACAGGTTTGTTATTTTATGCATATGTTGAGATACAGCAAGTGAGAAGACTGGTCTTTGACAATTACCAATAGGGTCCAGTGTCTCTAAGCTACTTTAAGTAAGGACGAGCAACTCGTTTTTACTCGAGGTAACACCAGCCCTAACTTTTTGTGAAACCCACCCCAAACAAAATAAATGGTGGAAAAGAAGCAGGTGAAAAAGGTGAAAAAGGCTTTGTTTTGTGAGCCAAGATTTATTTACCCAAAACTTTAGAATGTGTACAGTCAATTCTATTTGCGTACAAGCTAACCGATGGTTTCACAATGGCTAACATAAGTTTTGACGTCTAGTTACACTTTTTTGAATCAAAATCTATTGATTTTGCAATGCAAATGATCATAGACATAAGACAACAATGGGATAGATTGGCTGTTGCAAGGTTGACGTTTATATCCCCTTATGCGAAGAGCGTCTAAACAAATTAATCAACCATCAAACTGTTGTACGAAATAATACTAAAAACAAAATGTAATTGACAATGCAACTTCTGTGAATTCACAATGGCATCACATGACTTCCTGGTCCTATATAAAAAAAAAATCATCACATTTCTTAATGATATTTAAGCACATTTAAGCATAAACAATGGCCCAATATCAAACAGCACTGGTTCATAATTGGGAATCAACGAGTTGAAACGTAACCCCGGCGCAAGAACAGACTGAAATCAAACAGGTGAATTCACGATATTAGCAGGTGTCCTTACCTTCTGCAACAGCGAGAGCTGAAACCACTCAATGTGCAATGTTGTCACACACAGCAATGGCGTCTCCTAGTGACCCAATCATTATGCATACACAATGTACACATGTCATGAACTTGAGCTTGGTCATAGTTCAGCGAGTTGTGTGTAAGCATTTATTGATGAGGACCGTTTTGGCGCGTGATGTCAATAAACTTCCGCACGACTGCATTGTCATTTTGTAGGAAAATTGCAATATTGATTGTGATGTTATATTTGCAGTGTTATTCTAATGAGGTGCACTTCATCTTCCAGAGGTTTTTTATATACCTGCTCCTAACCTTTGGAACAATCTTCTTTACTTCTCGTTCTATTTCATTCATTGAATTCTAAAACTCACCTTTTCCAGACCCATTTCGCTTACTAGGCTATTTATTTCATTCTTATTCATTTGTATTTTTAAAACTGTTTATCGCTTTAAAGCCACTGGACACTATTTTGTTATTGTCAAAGACCATGTCTTCTCACTTGGTCGTCAAAAGTTGCGAGATAACAATGGAAGAAAGACTACCCCTTGTCGCACAAGTTGTGTGCTTTCAGATGCTTGATGTTGAGACCTCGAAATGTAATTCCGAGGTCTCGAAGTCAAATTTAAATATTTTAGTGAGAAATTACTTCTCTCTCAAAAACTCCCCATTACTTGTTACCACGTAAGTTTTTATGCTAACAATTACTTTTGTGGTTACCAATAGTGTCCAGAATCTAGTGCGAGGCTTTCCCTTAAAGGGAAGATACACGTTTGGTAATTGTCAAAGACCAGTCTTCTCACTTGGTGTATCCCATCATAACCATAAAATAAAAAGCCTGTGAAAATTTGGGCTCAATTGGTCATCGAAGTTGCGAGAAAATGATGAAAGAACCTTTGTTGGACGAATTTGTGTGCTTTCAGATAGGAATAAAAGACTTCTGGCTAGAAGTCTTTTTTTAATTTAGTGAGAAATTACCTTTTTCTCAAAAACTACGTTACTTCAGAGGGAGTCGGTTCCCACAATGTTTTACACTATCAGCAGCTCCCCAATGCTCGTTACCAAGTCAGTTTTTAAGTTAATATTTATTTTGAGTAATTACCAAACGTGTACCTTCCCTTTAAAAAGCAAATCTGAACAAACTCTAAATAACCGCTCACCAACTACGATGTTTTTCTTTTGCTACGATAAATACGATCGTTCATTTTATTCCATAATGATTTTTTTTTACAGTTCATCTCGGGTAGTTACAAATGTTTTATAAATCCTTTCTAACAGACATTAAGGTTGTGCAGATGTGTCAGGATGGAAATCAATAGAGGGCGCCGTTCGAGTTAATGAGGACCTGTGAACGTCACTACAAATCCACAGGCCCCGTCCGCGTACCGCCCCGTCAACATGGTACAGTACTTGTATTTTTGCATTTAACAAATAATTATTAATAATTAATAAGAATAACCACGGTGGTTATGGTTATTTAACTGGCGACTTTGAAACAATATATGTAGCAGTAGATTTACAAAATAAGCGCACATTCCCTTGTAAGTCCGTGGCCATCACCTAGCCCCTACAAAGTCTCCCATTGGCCTTCAAGAATGCTACAGCTCTCTGATTGGTCCACATCAAGTTCCAAAGTCCGCTTATACAAAATTATTGAAAAAGGGAAGGCACTTCACTTGCCTTTATAATATTGTAAACGTTAATTCTAAGCTAGAACTACAAACAAAAAAGGTTCCACATTTACACATAAATACAAAGGCAAGAATACATGCAGAATATAATAATATAGAACTGACAATGACTAGAGCAAGCTAGTTGAAACATTGAGACTAACCAAAGAACTAACTCCGCGGTAGTACAGTTAATTACGATCCTATATAAGCTAAAGAAGTAGTCAATATATATTTGGTTTGCGGTAAGACAATCTGTGTATCTGCCTGACAGATGGAATTTGTTCTTTAGAGAACTGTCTTGCTATATATTCTAATACCCCGGAGTAGATTTATCGGATTGTTCGGGAGACTTCTCGGTTCTGAAAAGAACTGTCCTACTATGTAACTACTACTACCTGGGCGGAAGGTATCAAACCCAATATATAAGTTAAGTTCCCTTTAAAAAATTCACTTGAAGTAAATAACACTTTTGTGTGGATAAAAAAGATACAATTAAAATACATAAAAAGTTATAAATAAAAAACGAGTAGTACAAATGGTGCTTGATAGATTTAGATTATTTGAAAACGTTTAACATGCTGATTACATATTTGTTTTAAAACATTACACAATAAAAAAAAATAAAAAAAGTACAAAACTTGCAATTCAAAATAATTGCTTCATTATGCACAAGTATTTTGGAATTTCAAATTGGTTTACAATTGCCGCTACTTCATATTAAATTTACAAAATACATTTGATTACAGGTAATACAAAAGTTGAAAGTGCTTTTAAATTCAATTAATTAGTTAATTAATTAATTAGTTACGAACTTTACGAAAAAAACATACACAAAAATGCAGTACATAATACTAAGTAGGAAATAACAGTAATACAATCAAGTAGAACTTGTATTTTACAAAAATGTCATAAAAATATCTGGATGGCTGTCGTGTCATTAAAAGTCAGTACTGGATGGGTGTCTTGCCTTTCTAAAATCTATTACAAATTATCACAAAGTCCCTTTCGCTTATAGTAAAATTTGTTTGTCTCAAACCAATAATGTGAGAAATTAGAACACTAGGTGGCAGCAAACTCAGCAGGGGTTGATTTCACAAAGAAGGAGTTATTAAAAACTTAAGGACAGGTAACTTGTCCTAACTCGAGATAAGACTAGTCTTAAAGGCAGTGGACACTATTGGTAATCACTCAAAATAATTATTAGCATAAAACCTTACTTTGTGACGAGTATGGGGAGAGGTTGATAGTATAAAACATTGTGAGAAACAGCTCCTTCTAAGTGATGTAGTTTTCAAGAAAGAAGTAATTTTCCACGAATTTGATTTCGAGACCTCAGATTTAGAATTTGAGGTCTTGAAATCAAGCATCTGAAAGCACACAACTTCGTGTGACCATGGTGCGACAAGGGTGTTTTTTTCTTTCATAAATATCTCGCAACTTCGAACACCGATTGAGCTCAAATTTTCACAGGTTTGTTATTTTATGCATACGTTGAGATACACCAAGTGAGTAGACTGGTGTTTGACAGTTACCAATAATGTCCAGTGTCTTTAAGGACTAGTAACTTGTCCCAACTCAAGATAAGACTAGTCTTAACGCTTTGTGAAATCTACTCCGGGTAAATTTCCATTGTGCACGTTGTTCTGAGCATGTACACATTATCAAAAACAATGGATTTACCCGGTAACTCTGCTGCCACCTATCGTCCAAACAAACGGCCCGATTAAAGGCAGTGGACACTATTGGTAATTACGCAAACTAGTTATTAGCATAAAACCTTTCTTGAGTACGAGTAATGGGGAGAGGTTGATAGTATAAAACATTGTGAGAAACGTCTCCCTCTGAAGTAATGTAGTTTTCAAGGAGTAATTTTCCATGAATTAGATGTCTAGACCTCAGATTTTGAGTTTGAGGTCTCGAAATCATGCATCTGAAAGCGCACAACTTCGTGTGACAAGGGTGTTTTTTTCTTTCATTATTATCTCGCAACTTTGACGACCGATTGAGCTCAAATTTTCACAGGTTTGTTATTTAACGCATATGTTGAGCTACAGCAAGTGGGAAGACAGGTCTTTGACAATTACCAATAGTGTCCAATGTCTTTAAACGACTTTATCAAAAGTCAGATTCAGGATAAATATTTACAGTCACAATTCATCACAGTTCCAGAAGTCTGAGCTTCTTTTAGTGACAAACACTTAAAGTACTTCTTGGGTTACAATAAAAAAAACTCATCAATCTAATTGCATAGAAAACACTTTCCGAATAAACCAACCCAACTCATACCCAAACCTTAAAGTCTTCTTTATCTAGGGCCTCATTTCACAAAGCACTAAGATTCATCCTAAGATGAGTTGTCGATATTACCATAGTAATATGTATTGTGACACAGCACTTTGCTTAGCAATTTAGAGTGATACTACGCTAAGATCAATCTTAGCTCTTTTAATAAAGTACAGAGGAGAAAACAGACTGACAGCGTAATGATAAGATATTTACTTGTGGATGACTTGATCCTCCCTAAAAATATCTTGGTAATGTTGAACTTTTAACCACCCCGTTATAAATTTGCCTTCTCTTAATAATAATTCTATTCGGTGACCTCTGCATCCCCCTTGGCATCTACCTCTCCATTCACTTCCTTAACTTCCTTCTTCGGGCTCTCATCAACTTTATCAGCGACGCCGTTCTCCTTCGATGTATCATCCTCCTTCTCGTCCTCTCCTTTCTCTTGGCTCTCCGCCTCCTTAACTTCATCTGTCTTGTTCTCTCCGTCAGTGGCAGCAGGCGTCTCTTCCTTCTTCTCTTCTGAGACAGCAGCAGCAGGAGCAGCTTCCTTGTCTTCAGCAGCATCTTTGACTTCGGCTGCATCTTTGACTTCAGCAGCGTCTCCTTTTGCCTCCTCATCTTTTGTTTTGTCGGCTTCCGTCTTAGCATCTTCGTCTGTAGCTGCTGTTTCTGCACCCTCTTTTTCCCCCTCCTCTCCGGCCGTCACAGCGTTCCCGTCTTCCTTGGGCGTGGCCTCATCCTTGACTTCTCCGTTCTCGGTCGGCCCGTTTGCCACCGCATCCTCAGCCCCATGAGGCCCTCTGTACTTCTTGGACTTCTTGGCAAACCCTGCTTCGATGATGCTGTAAGCCATCTCAATGATGGAGGTCTTCATGTCGCGTGGCTCGGAGATCTCAAGGACTTCCTTCATCTTTAATTTTGAGAATAAGAAAAAAGGTCAGACCGTTGCAAGGACCACTGATCAAGTAGAAAAAAAAACTTCTGAACTGCATGATCTTCTTTTTTAATTTGTTTTTTAAAAGATTACTTTGCAACTTGGAATTCAGTGTTGCTTGACCTAAAAACACAAAAATCCCTCTATCTTCAAACGACAGCTCAAGACTCATCTGTTCAAACTGGCATTTTAAATCCTGGACTTTTGTCTTTGTGAACAGGTGCTGATTACATGTATTATTATTATTAATCTCCTTTATCTCCAATTTCATAAATTGTAAGCACAAAAACTTGCTTAGAACAAAAACTTTTGCTTAACAAACAAAAACATTTGCTTGGCAAAAAAAACTTCTGCTTAGCAAAAATATGTCACCAGCCAGAATGCCATACAGTTACCATTGCTGTTATTGGTACCCCAGTCATTTCTTGCTTAGCCAAGAAATTTGATAAGCAGAATTTTCTGCCTAAAAGCTTCATGAAATTGTGCCCCGGTGTTTTCAAGAAGCAGTTTTAATCTTACCCTGGTGGTGTCGAAGATGGTGACTTTATTCCAGATGGGGAGAACCGCCTTGGCATCCTTCTTGAAGTAACTTGCCAGTTTAATTGTAAACCTGGGGAGGCGGATGTTTGGAGGGTTGTATCCTTTAATCAGAGAGGAAATAAAATCATTAATAACAAAAATACGCACGTATCTAGCAAACAAGGTACTCAAGGCGCCGAGTATATACAAACTCTCAGAAAGATAGGTTATTACAGTGATGGATTCTGAGACCCAATTATGTAGCACCTTATAAGGGTTTACAAGGTGCTACGGCGCATAAAGCAGCCAAAACCAGGAACACCCAGGCGAACCCCTTCTCTTTTCGATAAGTGCACTGCCGGGTTCTTTTACATGCGTGACACAACACATGGGACCAACGGCTTTACGTCCCATCCGAAGGACGAAGCAATGGTAAAGTGTCTTGCTTAAGGACACAAGTGTCGCGGCTGGGGATTCGAACCCACACTCTGCTGATCAGAAACACTAGAGTTTGAATTCGGTGCTCTGAACCGCTCGGCCACGACACTTCTTGAAATAATTTGCCATTTTAATTGTAAACCTGGGTAGGCGGATGTTTGGAGGGTTGTATCCTGAGACTGAAGCATGTTTCCTTTGGGATGCGAGCTTAAGATTTGCCTGTTTTTTTTTCTTCAAATTTAAACTATCAAAATTTAGATGAATACCAAATTTGCCAAGCTGCTGCGCAGCAGGATTATTATTTTTATTTTTATTATTCATGGTTTATTTATTAAAATGCTGCAATACAGCGGCTAAAAGCGAAATGTACAGTTTACAAAAATAGCAATTAAAAATATTACTATATTACAACAAAAAAAGAATAAAGTATCAAATGTATAAACACACAGGCAACAAATTTGAGACAGAAAAACATTAAAGGAACACGTTGCCCGTATCAGTCGAGTTGGATGCCAAAAAGCGCCCAAAACCGTCCGCTACTAACTGTGATTAAATGAAACCCTGAACTCAAGAAGTTTTACCTTGTGACTTGAACTCGGCACCCAAAATGGCCGCCATCTCTGACCACCACATATTTTGGGTGCACAAGATGTGACGATTTCCTGGGAAAAAAAATTAAAAATAAAACAAATTTATAAGTAAACAGAAGGATATATAAAAGGATGTCAGTGTTTAAAGACAGTGGACACTATAGGTAATTGTCAAAGACCAGTCTTCTCACTTGGTGTATCTCAACATATGCATAAAGTAACAAACCTGTGAAAAATTGAGCTCAATTGGTTGTCGAAGTTGCGAGATAATAATGAAAGAAAAAACACCCTTGACACACGAAGTTGTGTGCTTTCAGATGCTTGATTTCGAGACCTTGAAATCAAATTCGTCGTAACTTCTTTCTCGAAAAATACGTCACTTCAGAGGGAGCCATTTCTCACAATGTCTTATACTATCAACCTCTCCCCATTACTCATTACCAAGAAAGGTTTCATGCTAATAATTATTTTGAGTTATTACCAATAGTGTGCACTGCCTTTAATTGGTGTCAATGTTTCGACTAACTTGCTCTATAAATAAGCCAATATCTCTAACACTAGAGCAAGCTAGTCAAAACATTGAGACCAATTAAGAACTCACCCCACAGTAGTGAGGTTAATAACTAATAGTCCCCTAGATCCACTAAAGTGAAAGTGGTAGTCTCTGCTGATTTCCTACCCTCTGCCAAGGTAGTAAAGCACGACAGTTCTTTTCAGAACTTTTAAAATCTCCCAAAATTCTTAAAATCTACTCTGTGGTAGAAGAATATTGTAGCAAAACGAATTCTCAAAAGAACAAAATCTACCCAGCAAGTAGATACACTCATGATATCTATCACTGCAGTCATCTTCTGTAACCTTCTGAAGAAAGTTCGCATCATCACTTACCGTTGACTTCCTTGATCTTGAGTGCTTTGACGTGAGCCATGGCAGCGTCCCTAACGTCGATCATCGGAAGGTTCATCTTGGGGAGGAACATCGGGTCCCTCTCAAGGAGTCTCTTGATAATCTCGATGCTGGTGCACTTGGTGTTGTGAAGAATGGGCCCGAGCATCATCACAGGGTTCAGGACACCAAACTCAAACTTCTCCTCATCTGTAAAGAAGAAACAAGAAAAATGTACTTAAAGATACTCAAACTAATTTTTTTCAAGGGTTATGGAAATTATTGAACGACACAAAACTACACAATGTACAGCACCTCAGCAGGTAATATTTTAAAGGAAGCTTTCCTCTATCATTTTCTTCAAATTCATGTAAGTTTAATGTAAATCTGTGGACATTGTGTTTTGTGTCCCACAAAATGTACTCGGACCATTTAAGGTTCAAAGCTCTAGACATGTCTATATGGTCCAAAGTTTTGTGACAATAAACTTAAACAGCGCCCTCTACCAAAGTATCAGATTTAATAGCCTCTTGACCCAAGACAAAAGTCTACCTTTAAGATCCTTGACAAAGTCCCAAGCAGCCTTCTCAGCAAGTGTCTTGCTCTTAGCGTAAGGGTCCAACTTGTCTGTCTCGGGCCAGTCCTTCTCAGTCACTTCACCTCCTCGAAGAACACCTGGTATCAATCAAGAATTTTTTTACAAATTAAATAGTTAACTTTTTGGTTCACACCCAAGCCATTTAAAATTTACCCAAGTCAGTTTTCCCTGTGGTTTATCATTTGAATTAAAAAAAAACCTAAAAATTAAAGAGGAAAAAGAAGACAAGAAGTAGTTTGCTTGTGAGGCCTATTTGCTATAAATGAGAAGCGAGTTTGCCCAAAAGGTGGAAAATTTTTCCCCCCATGAAAAACTCCTCATCTTAATAATAATAATAATAAAAACCTTACTTATGTAGGGCTTTTTACAAAAGCGATACAAAGCGCTTGCGAAATACAATAGCAACCAAACAAAAGATGAACAACATGTTTTACAGACAAAACAATGCAATTAACATTGATTCAATCTGAAGTAACTTAGGATCGAGGTGGGTTTTTAATTTGGATTTGAAGGAACTCGGGGGAATTGTCTAAATGAAATGATTGAGGAAGACGATTCCAGCATTTTGGCCCAGTTGCAGCAAAAGCTTTAGATCATACATTGGTACGCGATCATGGGGCATTCACTATAACAGCTGAAGTGGATCTTAAATTATACAAAGACTGGCAGGTGCTTCTTTGTTCAACTCCAAATAAGATTTAAGTAACACAGCTTCCACATCTTGTTCTATTTACCGACAATAGCAAGTCCAGCGCTTGTCATAAGCACCCTCTTGACTGTTTTGGCTTCGACACACGCCTTGAGAATGTTGGTGACGCCCTCAACGGCAGGTTTGATCAGGTCATCTTCGTTACTCGGTGGTGAAAAGGGAAACGGACTGGCTGCGTGGATCACGTATGTACAGCCTTCGACGGCACTAGAGAAATGTTAAAGAGTTCACATATATCGTTATTGATTTACCTGCTAATATATAATAATCACATGCATTTATAAAGCACTTATTAGGGTTTCTAAGGGCTGAAACATAACAGTAGTTAAATACACGATATAATAACCATAACAAAATAAGTGTACCATAAAACTAAATGACATAATTTTAAGTGAGATGAAATACATAGCTGAAACTGTAACAACTGAAATTGATCTAAATAAGTGTGTTTTGAGTTCAGTCTTAAATGTTAAATGAGTACAGTGCAGTCTAAGCACGATTTTCACACAGCCAAATGGAAGAAACAAAATTAAATCTGATAATTTATGGAGATTGCACAATCTGGTTTTTATCAACTCTTGATAGAGAAGAACAAGTAAAAAATGTTCTGATAACTTTAAAGGCAAAGTATTACTTAGGGAAATTTCATTTCAAAAGGTGGGTGCAGTTTTGAGATATCGCCAAAAATCTGGAGCCAATATGTCCACGCAGGAAGAATAATTCCTCATAGAAAAACACAAATTGAGAAGTGTTAGGTTCTTATTTTCGAAACTTTCAGCATTATAACAACTGTAACTCTTTATCATAATCACAATACTTTGAAGTGAAAAAATTCTCAAATGCTTTATAGTTACTATCAAACGCTGCCGTAGATTTTTTTGCCATTAATTTTAAGAGTGATTACCTTCCCTTTAAACTTGCATGGCTTCTATCAAGTTGTTTTCACAAAACAACTATAAAAGTTCATCAAAAGTATGCACAACTATCTCGGGGCAGGAGGATCCGATTTCAGGAATGTCTGATTCTTTCCTCTATCTTTGAATATTTTCAATTGACAACGATCTGTGCCAAATAAAAATCAAGATTCTGGATGAGATGTGTTAGATACGACAAGAGATAGTGGACATACTCTGAGATGTTTTCGATTGAATGTATTGGTAATTTGATGCCACTTTTTGACATTCATTCTGTGTTGCTTCTTACTTTCAAATAAACAAGAACGTTTTCAAGTATTTGCCAGGAGTACACTAGCTCTGAGTACATTATCTTAGTAAAAGTGCCATGGGCTAGTAAACACCACTCCTCAGGTTGCCCTGTGGGGTACACGGGCTACATGTGCTACATGGGTTACTAAAAAGTGTGCAACCTATTAATGCTTAGTTACTTTTCAGCAGTGAATAAGTTAACTGGCAAGCTTACAAAATATGTATTTGAAAGTGTTTGGGAAATTTTTGTTTTTGGACAGCATTTGTTCACGTGTTCACATCGGATTTGTTGAAACTGTTATTGACTACAACATTTGACTGTTATTACAAGAAATCGGCGCCCATGAAATGCATGAGGACTTTGTTTGTTGTTCGGGCAAATTCATACAGAAAACACTACCTTTTAGTAGCACAAATGTTTGCAGGTTTGACCAATGGTTGACCACACAAATCAACACATGAACTCTGTCTGCGAATATGTTGTCAGTTGTACCAATCCTGTTTATAACAGAGAGCGCTTCTCAGTCAATCCAAATTACTTTTGGTAAGACACTGCTCTATAATTGCAAGGGTCGTGGGTTCGAATCCCACCCAAGTAACATGCCTATGATATTTTTTCACAGGACTCGGGGAAGTATCGAGTATACAGTGCTAACACACATCGGTGTATGGGTAAAAACAAAAATTAATATAACATTTTTTTATGGCAAGAAATCGGTACCCCATGAAATGCTTTTAGGACTTTGTTGCTCTGGCAACTTAAAACCAAACCTACCTTTTCCAGCTTTCGGCATCCTGCAGCTCGGCTTTCACAAGTTCCACCTCGTGCTCCGCCTCCGGGCAGAGCGTCTTGAGGTGCTTCACCTTGTTGTCGTCTTCAAGATCTCTAACCGAGCCCCTCACGCTGAAAACCCGCCTCTTGTAACTGCTGTACAATGTGAGATGCGAGGAAACCTGATGCCCCCGTTACCAGAACTCCTGTGGATGCAGTAATGTGATTTTCGGTCAAGACTGAAATGCAATGACTTCAAACGGGGGGGGGGGGGGGGGGGTTGTCTTATATAAGTTTTGTGTACTTTCTGCCCAATTCGAACAGTTAAACAACTCCCTGTAAGGGAAATAACATGAGGTATCTGCTGTGACATTTTCAAGGGTGTTTCTAGTTTCTGGTCAGTCGTAGCAGTTGAGACAATCTCCAAATGAATGGCATATAATTTAATTTTCAGTTTGAGTTCAAAGAATATATGTCTTATAAAGTTTTGTGTACTTTCTGCTCAATTCGAACAGTTAAACAACTCCCTGTAAGGGAAATAACATGAGGGTTCTGCTGTGACATTTTCAAGGGTGTTTCTAGTTTCTGGTCAGTCGTAGCAGTTGAGACAATCTCCAAATGAATGGCATATAATTTAATTTCAGTTTGAGTTCAAAGAATATATGTCTTATAAAGTTTTGTGTACTTTCTGCTCAATTCGAACAGTTAAACAACTCCCTGTAAGGGAAATAACATGAGGGTTCTGCTGTGACATTTTCAAGGGTGTTTCTAGTTTCTGGTCAGTCGTAGCAGTTGAGACAATCTCCCAATGAATGGCATATAATTTAATTTTCAGTTTGAGTTCAAAGAATATATGTCTTATAAAGTTTTGTGTACTTTCTGCTCAATTCGAACAGTTAAACAACTCCCTGTAAGGGAAATAACATGAGGTATCTGCTGTGACATTTTCAAGGGTGTTTCTAGTTTCTGGTCAGTCGTAGCAGTTGAGACAATCTCCAAATGAATGGCATATAATTTAATTTTCAGTTTGAGTTCAAAGAATATATGTATGCCTTTTGTTGATCAAGTTTTTGGCCATGACAAGAAGGCCTACTCTTTGTGAATGAAGCTGTTTGTGATACAATTTACCTGTAGAAGTTTCAGCTTCATTAGTTGTCAAGTTTTTGAGAAGAAAAAAAACGAAAATCACCGAGCAATGTTTTCAGGAGAGTCCGTAAAATAACTTTCCTGAAATTGTTTTACTCATTCCTTAAAACTACAGCACTTCAACAAGTAACATTTTAGGAAAAGCTTTCTACCATCACTATCTTTAACCTGTGTAAGTTTAATGTAAATTTGCAGACATTTGTGTTTTGTGTCGTACAGAAAGTACCCAAACCCTTTAAACAACTCCCTGCCAGGGAAATAAGGTAACTTATCTGCTTTGACACTTTCAAGGGTGTTTCTAGTTTCTGCTCAATTGTAATTCGGTTGAGACAATCTCCCAATGAATGGCATAATTTAATTTCATTTTGAGTTTAAAGAACTGATGTTGTGTGACAGTTCTAGGAGTGTTAACTCTGCAAAGTTTCTAGTCATTTGAGTCGCACCACTAACATAGAAAGAGAAGATGCAGAGTGATTGGAATATGGGGTGTAGAGACACTGGACACTATTGGTAATTGTCAGAGACAAATCTTCTCCGTCGGTGTATCTCAACATCTGCACAAAATAACAAACCTGTGAAAATTTAAACTCAATCGGTCTTCGAAGTTGTAACATAATAATGGAAGAAAAAACACCCTTTTCAGACGAAGTTGTGTGCTTTGTGATGCTTGATTTCGAGACCTCAAAATCTAATTCTGAGGTCTCGAAATCAAATTCAAATGTTTTAGATTCATTCTCGAAAAACTACGTTACTTCAGAGGGAGCCGTTTCTCACAATGTTTTATACCATCAACCTCTCCCCATTGCTCGTTACCAAGTAAGGTTTTATAATAATATATATTTTGAGTAATTACCAAATGTGTGCCGTTATTTTGAGTAATTACCAAATGTGTGCAGTGCCTTTAATAAAAAAAAAAAATAATAACCCTCAAACTTTAGTGCAGTACTGCAGGCATGGAAGTTCATCCTTGAGATGGCATTTAGGCTATTTCCATTTTGCATAGGGGCACTCCCACTAGAATTTCTAGTATAATAAATTGTGTTGTACATACTTACAAATACACCTACGTACAAATCAACTCTCATCCCCTAAAAGTTTGGGCCTGGATGGAAAGTCACCTTTGAGAGGGCAAGGTCTTTTCCAGTTTGCAAAGGGCACTCCCATTGGAAAACTATTAAAGGGACATCAAGGTCAAGACCAGGGCAAATTCAACCCCATTAAATTGTGTTATACACCCCCTAGTGCAGGCCGAGAATGTCACCTTTGAGGAGGGCAAGGTCTTTTCCAGTTTGCAAAGGGCACTCCCATTGGAAAACTATTAAAGGGACACCAAGGTCACAAGACCCGGGCAAATTCAACCACATTAAATTGTGTTTTACATACACATAAAAATCCACCCTCACCCCCTAGTTTGGGCTTGGAATGTCATCTTTGAGAGGGCAAGCTCTTTTCCAGTTTGCATAGGGCACTCCCATTGGAAAATCTTTTAGTCTGTAGGACAACTTTTAAAGGGACACAAAGGTCAAGACCAGGGCAAGCCTTGGCTCCTTGTAATTCAATGAGCTCAGGAAAAGTAGGCATAATTGAGAAAATAAAATTAGCTGTTGCAAATTGCTTCCCAAAAGGACCTATGGTAAAATGCAAAAATAGTAATTGCCCTGGGCCCAATTTCATGGCTCTGCTTACCGTAAGCACATAATCGGCGCTTACAGAAGCAGGGAGTTCTGTGCTTATGGCAAGCTTATTTCACGGGTTAGCGGTGAATTTTGGCTTCTGCGCGTGCGTACTCCACGTTACTAGGCATTCTGTGCTTACAAGGTTAGCGCAGAAATTCAGCGCTTGAACGTTTGCGGGGAATCGTGATCGCAAGCGCAGAGAATTCGGTGGTGAAATTGGGCCCTGATGTTTCGACCCTAGCAGAGTCTTTCTCGAAGGCTAAACCAAGAATTAAGGAAAAAGAATTAGGCTCCTGGTGCATGGTTTGTCAGTTCTTTCACAAAACCAATTAATCCCAAGTGTTCACAGGTTTGTTATTTCATGTATGGTTGGTTACACAGAACATAAACACTGTCTGTGTTAATTTGTCAGTTTCACCAATCCTGCACAATACCTATAAACAGAGAGCAATTCTCTGTCAATCCTAATTAACTTGATTTGTAAACATTTCCTAAATTCCTTTCACAAGGGCAATTAATACCCATCCGATTTTCCCCAATAATCAATATATCTGTGAGTTAGATTTGAATATTGTCTGTTAAAATGACATGCTTGATTACAATCTACCACTTAAATTTGAATTCCTCAGACTATCGAGACAGTTGCTATGTCGCATGATTAGGGGCAAGCTTTTGTTTAGTTACGTTTTGTTTAGGCGGTGAACACCCATACACAATTCTGAATAGATGTGTATGGCACATCGGTACCAGGGTTTGCTCATCTGGAGGCTGCCATGCAAAAGCTTGCCCTGAACCATTTGACATAGCAACTGTCTTTACAGTCCGAGGAATTCAAATTTAAGCGGTACATTGTGACTAAGCAAGTCATTGTACCAGACATTTTTAAAATTCAACTTGAAAAATGGCTTATTAAAATCAATGCAACCAAACTGAGGCTTGCAGGACAAATAGTCAGACCCCTCTCTGATTAACTTGCTTGCTGCACACAGGGTACGTGACAAAATATGGTGGCATTATGGTGAAACATCCAGGATACTCCTTAGCTATGAAAGCACTCCTTACAAAAACTAGTCTCGAGTTGATGTTGGACTTTAGCCAAACTCTCTACACAAAAGAGACTTTGATATCTGGATCAATTACTATCAGAACAATAACAAATGTTTTACATTTCCTTCCTGTTTTATCCCTTTTTTTTAAACTTGAAAACATAAACCCGTTAAACTTGTAGTTTCAATGCCTTTCACTTCAGTTTTGTTTATCTTTAAGATGTTTCTCAATAAAGCCCGGTCAATCCTCCTGCAAATGCTCTTTGCGAAGCGAGTTTGACCTTACAGCTCAATTTTCATTGTGAAATTTTTCACAGGAGTAGAGTACACAGCTCTTGCAATTTTTTGTAGCAAATTTGTGACTTAAAAATTCGCTTTGCATTCACATTATAAATTACGTGTTAACATGCAAAAAAAAAAAACAGGTTTTTTAACTAAATTTTTCCTGAATCACAAACATTTTCACAAGTTGGTTATTTCATTTATGTCTGATCACACGAAACATTAACACTGTCTGCGACTATTTTGTAAGATCTACCAACCCTGCACCTTTAAAGACACTGGACACTATTGGTAAGTGTCAAAGATTACTCTTCTCACTTGGTGAATCTCAACATATGCATAAAGTTGCGAGATAATAATGAAAGAAACAAACACCCTTGTCACGCGAAGTTGTGTACATTTAGATGGTTGATTTCGAGACCTCAAATTCTAAATCTGAGGTCTCGAAATCAAAATCGTGTAAAATTACTTCTTTCTCGTAAACTATGTTACTTCAGAGGGAGCCGTTTCTGACAATGTTTTATACCATCAACCTCTCCCCATTACTCGTCACCAAGTAAGGTTTCATGCTAATAATTATTTTGAGTAATTACCAATAGTGTCCACTGCCTTTAAATTTTCACAGGTGTATTTTTTCATTTACATGGTTGATCACACAAAGCATTAACACTGTCTGCAACTATTTTGTCAGCTCTACCAATCCTATGTTAAAACTTTCACAAGTTTGTTATTTCAATGGTTGATCACACAAAACACTTAAACTGTCTGCGACTATTTTGTCAGCTCTGCCAATTTTGAAATTTTATTGTGTATGTAGTTGCAGGGGTCGATTTCACAAAGAGTTAGGACTAGTCCTAACTTAGGACTAGTCCTAGAAGATATACAAATTGCATGGATAGTCCTAAGTTAGGACGAGTAACTGGTCCTAACTCGAGATAAGACTAGTCCTAACTCTTTGTGAAATCCACCCCTGGGCACCTCCGAAAAACAGTGTTTCACTGAGAGGTTTCCCCAGGGTAAAGAAGAAATAAATAAATAAATAAATAAATAAATCCTGTAGGATAATAAAATTCCTTTAAACTTTCACAGATTTTCTACTTCATGTATTTGATGGCTCACATGAGGGCCTTGTCACAGAAGGCAACCTTGACAGGGCAACCTTGGAGGTAACCGAGAGTGCATGTGCTTTCTACAGGACCACATGGTAGCACATGAGTAATTTTTCAAACAATGTCTTACAATTCCCTAAAGAAATTATGTAAACATTCAAATGTGAATGGATTTACTTCTTGGCGATTGTCTGGAACTGGTTGCCTCTGTACATTGACAAACATTCAAAAACTGACCTTTTTCTTCTTCTTTAGAGGTCTATATCTCAGCTTTGTAAAACCACACTAGATGTGGGGGTTTCATCATACTACTAAAAACTTGTGGGGTATTTTTTTCAAGCGAATTTATCATTCCAAGGTTGCAGTGAGACATTATCCTAAAGTTTGGTAAATATGGCCTTTGACAACTGGGAAGTGTTGGTCACATGCTTGTATAGCTGAAGGTGTGAACAATTTGGAACTCCCCTTTTAGTTTTTGTTTTCCAACCGAGATCTCCTCAAACCTCATAAAAGGATTTCCTCCCCGTCTGAGATTTTTCATTTTCAGGCAAAATATCATCAAACTCTTCCTCTTAAACTGGATGAAATATCTATCACAAAAATCACATAAATGTAGCCACCACGTTTTTCATGCACCCAGTATGCAAAAGTAGTAAAGTAATGAATACCGATTTACACACAGGACAACACAGCCTTGGACTTCGCTCTTGAATTGAAGGGGCACGGCAATTTTGCTCTGGTGGGGGGTACTCAACAATGTTGAACTTTTGCAAAGGGCACCACAGAAAAAGCACAGGGCAATTCTATAGGCCCTACTCTTTTTTATTCTTACATGTAGTCTCCCAAATAATACACTCAAAACCTAATAATAGTGATTTGTACAATTTTGTTGATGTTTTAGAAATATTTGATTGCTTCAATTTTACCTTATCTAATGTAGGCTTTTAAACTGTATAGCTGTGAAGTACCTCGAACGTCTTTTTGAGTGGACTTTGGCGCTAGCGTTACTTATATGAAGACATCAACTGTTACTTTGTTGTTTTCGGACAGAACAAGATTTCTTACAGATGTAAACACTTTGGCTGCTCATAAGGGTCCGATAAATCTTTGTCAAAAAAAACTATTTTTTACCTTCCCTTTAAGTGTAGAGCCTATATCAATCAAACACAGAGAAACATGTGTCTTTCCGATCATAATCACAAACAGAGAAGACTCAAGAGGAAGTGCAAGAAGGAAGACACCAGAGAGAAATTACCACTCTGGTTTTTTTAAAATTGGCTGCAGGACCTTGGGAAACATTTGGTATCAGTTTGGATGTATGCCATTCTATTTAGCATTTTTTACAGTACAGAGATAATACCCATGAAGGAAGGGCAGAGCCTCGAAACAACCTTCAGCACCCTCATAATTACAGTGCTGCCCTGTGGTTTTGCTGTGATGCCCTTTTGAAGAGCTCCAGTACAAACTTTTCTCTTTTTCTCAGAGAAGAACCCTTTACCAGAGCAGTAGTGCGGTGCCCTTTTCATTCTAAGAGCAAAGTTCAAGGCCTGGGTCCTGTTTGATAATAATAATAACAACCGTATTTCTATAGCGCCTAACACCTCCAAAAGAAAGTCTCTAAGCGCTCAGAGGAGAAAACAAAAGAATAAATTAAGTATATGATGATTTGAATAGATATGTTTTGAGAAGAGTCTTCAAACTTAAGATCGTGGGTGGCTTGTTTGATGTGTAGAGGGAGATTAACTGAACTATCAAATTGAGTCACATTTAAAATCCAGGAAAAAAACTTGTTATGTTGAAAACAAATTCTCTGGGAAAGCATGATGGGATTAATTTAAAGCAGGTACATGTAGGCCTACTCTCAACATACACTTAATATTCCTAGTCTCCTTCCATTAAAGGCAATAGGACACTATTGGTAATTACTCAAAATAATTATCAGCATAAAACCTCACTTGCTGAAGAGTAATGGGGAGAGGTTGATAGTACAAAACATTGTGAGGAACGGCTCCCTCTGAAGTGATGTAGTTTTCAAGAAAGAAGTAATTTTCCACGAATTTGATTTCGAGACCTCAAATTTTAGATGAGGTCTCGAAATCAACTTGCATCTGAAAGCACACAACTTCGTTGTGACAAGGGTGTTTTCTTTCTTTATTATCTCGCAACTTTGACGACCAATTGAGCTCAAATTTTCACAGCTTTGTTATTTTATGTATATGTTGAGATACACCAAGTGAGAAGGTCTGGTCTTTGACAATTACCAATAGTGTCCACTGTCTTTAAACAGTCTTAAATTTAATTCAATCTTAATTCAGAGACAGTGGCCTTGGGCTTGACCCGACTGAGAAGGACATTCCATCTACACTTCGCATGTCTGAAGCTTGACCCACACCTTTCTGTATTGACTGTCATGCAGAAGGTGAGGGACGTAAATGTGGAGGGGGGTGGGGGGGGGGCGAAAAAAATGATTTTAAAGGGTTTTGCTACCTAATGTAGAAATAAAGAAGATTTTGGCACTATGACCAAATCCCTACTGTACGATGTATTTTAGTGGGTTTTTTTTTTATTTTCAGTCCCTACCTTACTGCATGGGTTTTTCCCTGGAATAATTATCTGGGGGTTATCTTTTCTCGCAAAACTAAAAGTAAAACTGAAACTTCCTTCCTTATATAATATATCTTTTTTAAATCGTGTTGGTTCTGAACTACCGATTCTTTCCAGCCTGCCGAAACAAACTGCTGATTTTCTTTCTTAAAATAAAATCAAGTCAATCCTGTAATGTATAGTAAATTCAAGGCGAGTTGAAACCAATGGTTCTGTTCAGAACCCCCCACCCCCCCCCTCCCCCAACTCATTGAGAGATAGTCATTACAGGGTCGTTACCACACAACTTCTCCATAACGTATTCCCACCACGCAGAGTTTCAAATCTTACTAAGAGGAATATAACAGAATTGGTTTTGCTAGCAAAAAGGTTGCTGGCAGTGTAAGAACTTCATGTAATCCACCATGTATACATAAACTGACAAACCCGTAGAAGTTTAAGATCGATCGGCCATCTGGGTCACGAAGAGAGTAGTGGAAAACTGATTACAAATTTTGCATTGAATTGATGCCAAAACAAAAATGAATAAAACGCTCACTGAGAGATAAACTCCAAACGAGAAACTAGATTATTTATTTTTCATCAAATATCAAATTCCAGACAAAAAGAGATATTTTTCTACTATCATCATCATTAGACCGTGTAAGTTTCCCGAAAAAACTGTGATCTTCATCTGTAACGTTCCTTTAACTTCAAGACAGTGTCCAACTGACCCCACTCAATAAACTTCTGCGATTCCATCCGACATTCCCAGACATTTCTGTCCACAAAATACTGATTAAAATTTATCGAAGGTCAGGACCCACTTGTCAGAATGGTACACAAGGAGGTACCTTTTTTTCTCATGGGTCGTTAATATCCCCAACCATGTGTGTGTGAAACCACACAGAATAACAGGGCCCAATTTCATAGAGCTGCTAAGCACAAAAATTTGCTAAGCATGAAATTTCTTTCTTGATAAAAAATAGGATTACCAACCAAATTTCCATCTGTTGCATATTGCTTGTTATTGATATTCAGCTGTTGTTTGCTCATCCTGAAAATCATGTGGAAATTTGGTAATTCTGTTTTTATCAAAGCAGGAATTTCATGTTAAGCAAATTTTTGTGCTAAGCAGCTCTATGAAATTGGGCCCTGGTCTTGTCTGCTAACTAAAAACCCGATTAGATACAGGGCTTCAATTTGGAGGAAAAAGCTACAAGACTGCAGGTCTTGTGGCTCAACATTTTTGACGAGAACGAAAATTTATTTTACAAGGTGCTGTTCACACGGCAGCAATTTAACTGGGGTCCCTTGCTAAAAAGGACTGGCCTTGGACCTGCGCTCCAGCTTAATGACAAACATTTTATTTTGATGACTTTTTGATTTTAATACTCTATGAATAATTACAAGTAAAACAATAAAAGCAAATTGATATAATTATTTTCCCCACAAACACAACAAGATGTTTTTTATATCATATAAACAGTAACCATTATCAAACCATAACAAACTAATAACTGATTTTTATCCAACTGTCAAAAATTTGTAACTATTTCTTTCAAATCTAGAAATGACAAAATATCCCGTGCCTCTCTTTAAAGATGAAGTTTGGGGCGTCTGATTATCCCTTTGGTGAATTGTCGTCTCCGACGATGGAGTGTTTTTCCCATCAAAATCCCCTATTTCCTCATATTTTGCATATTTCAAAACCAACAAACCATTAGGGAGTAGTTTACAAAACATCCTGATCATTAGATCGGCCACATCAGTTTGGGCATAATTACTTTAAAACGCACAGACGAGTATTACAGCCATGTGTTAACGATCTTCCTGGTCTTTCAACTTGACCTTTGACCCACTCATCCTTACTTCCCATGTCCATATTTAGTCTTTTTATCAAAACTATGTTTTCTATGTATGCTAAGGATGATCTAGAGTTTATCATCAACGTTTTGGTTTCAATAAGTAGGGAGATATTCATTAGAGACATGCATTTTTTTTTTGCATGTGAATTTATATCACTCATTTTGTTTTGGCTACCATTCTGTGTTGAACAGAATGAAACAAAACTGTTTTTCCAGATAGTTTTGACCTTTAAACCCAACACAATGGACTGCTTCTTACTACTCCATTTATTTTGGTTTTCTTTAAAGCCATTATACACTTTCGGTAAACAGTATTGTCGAAGTCCCACACTTCGTGTATCACAACTTATATATACTGTAACAATCCTGTGGAAAGTTAGGCTCAATCAGACATCTGAGTTGGGAGAAAATAACGGGAAAACCCACTCCTGTTTTCACGCGTTTCGCCGTGTCATGACATGTGTTTATAACAAATCCGTAATTCTCGTTAACGAGAATTTATATTGTTTTACCGTTTTCTCAAAAAGTAAAGCATTTCATGGACTCGTATTTCAAGAGAACTCTTTCACCATTACCTTCTGTAAACCCTGTAAGTTATTTGTAAATATGTGAACTTTTTTTTTTTTTTTTTTACCGAAAGGGTCCAATGACTTTGAAAGCTTGAACGTCTCCACACCATGATATTTGTGGGAGATTTCGGACAACCAGTGAGCTATTTAGAATAATATTCAATGTAATTGGGAAAAACGTTTCCATATTCAGGGGGATTTGAAAATGTGTTGATCAGAACATGAACAGATTTGTTTATTTTTAAGGAACTTCCTGCAGAATCAGAAAGAATTGGCAGCTCTGTATAGGTTTGAAAAAAAAATTGTCTTTTTAAAGGGAAGGTACATATTTGGTAATTGTCAAAGACCAGTCTTCTCACTTGGTGTATCCCAAGATATATTAGCATAAAATGACCAGCCTGTGAAAATTTGAGCTAAATTGGTCATCGAAGTTGCGAGAAAATGATGAGAGAAAAACACCCTTGTTGGACGAATTTATGTGCTTTCAGATAGGAATAAAAGACTTCTGACTAGATAGAAGTATTTTATTATTTTATTGAGATTTTACCTCTTTCTCAAAATCTATGCTACTTCAGGGGAGCCGTTTCTCACAATGTTTTATACTATCAACAGCTCTCCAATGCTCAGTACCAAGTCAGTTTTTAAGTTAATATATTTGTTTTGAGTAGTTACCAAACATGAACCTTCCCTTTAAGCTATGGATGGCACTGGGTATGAAATAGTTATAAGGCTGTTTTTTTTATGGCGAGGTTGTCTAATCATGCATGATCTATCACAGGCCTGTATGCCTCTTTTTTGAAAGGGCAAGGAGGGCACCAAGGCATATTTTCCTTAGTAAAGGGCACTCTATGAGGAAATTGTAAATTTCTACAGGAGCATTTTTGAAGGGCATCGATGCAATGTAAAGGATAGTGTTTTGTACTGTAAAAAGTGGTACAAGAATCTACACCCAACCTTAATGACCCACTTGTTGGAGCTCGGTTGGGGTCACCTACCACCCACCCTCCCACCATAAACTCCTTATTAACACATCACTTGACTTTTAACACCATGAGGTCCATCACATCTTCCCTGACCCTGCTGTCTCCTAATGAAATGAAACGAGAGACCCTTTTGACATCTCTTCTTCTACTACAACCCCGCAGGGATCCTTCAACCCAAACATTCCCAGGTCATCAAAGTCCAACCCCTGAAAATAATAAACATCCGCTCTCTGGGGAGATTGATCTTTCAAGGAGATTTTTCTCAGTCATTTTTGTTTATTACTTATTTCTATGTAACTTTTGTTGGACAAAAAACACAATGTCCACAGATTTACACTAAACTTACACAGTTTGAAGATAATGATAGTAGAAAGCTTCCCTGAAAATATTACGTGCTGAGGTGCTGTAGTTTTTTGGGAAATGAGTAAAACAATGTCATGAAAAATAGTTTTCGTCTCATGAGACAAAAATTATTTTAATCATTTACAAACATATTTTCATGACATTGTTTTACTCATTTCTTAAAAACTACAGCACCTCAGTAAGTAATATTTGAAGGGAAACTTTCCACTATCATTATCTTCAAACCCTGTAAGTTTGATGTTAATCTATGGACATTTTGAAAAAGTACCCAAATCCTTTAAAAGTATATCTTGGCAAGTATTCCATACGATCACCATGACCATAACTTATAAGACAGAAAGTACAATCCAAAGATCGTTGGCTCGAATCCCACTCTAGTCAATTCTTTGTTTAACCCCAAAATCATTTCAAAAATTTACCCAGTCAGTTTGATAAAGTACAATTCTGTGCATATTTTATGGTTTTCCCTTGTTATTCATATTAAGACTTAAACTACTATTGTCATTGGATCAATTCAGTGTATTTCCAATTATGACAAATTCTTAAAAATTCAGAAAAAATATAGTTTGCCACCGGTCATTGCACCATGGCACTTGTCATTTCATCCATGCCATTGGTCATTGCCTTTGTGCCCCTGGTCATTGCCTCCAAGCCCCAGCCATTGCCTTCATGCCATTTGAAATGTTCCAGTGTAAAATTTTACTTCCCTCTTCCCAAAGAGATGCTCAAAGGAAAGCTGCCTTGCCCTTATAACAATGAAAAATCAGCCGTCGATTTCACAAAACTCTTCCTAACTTAGGACTAATCTTAGTACTTAGGACGAGTCCCAACCCTGCATTGTAACATGCAGACCTTAAGATTAATCCTAAGTTAGGAAGAGTTACTCGTCCTAACTCGAGATAAGACGAGTCCTAACTCTTTGTGAAATCGACCGCTGGCCCAGTAGGGGCCTAAAGGATGGTTCAAAGACACCAGTAGCATAAATCAACAACCAACTGTTGTCCTTTCAGTTTATCAAGTAAACTTATACCTGTATCCTGGTTGAAAACATAATCTTACCAACTTTGCTTTAAAGGAAGGGTCATAGAGTGATTTGTGTCAATGTAATGCTAATTTATAGGCCAAATTATCAAGAAAGATACAATGATAATTGTGAAAACTGTCATTTTTTTTTCCCACAAGAACAGCAGCATTTACAAACGGACACCACAACGGACACCACAAACGGACGTTCATTTAAAGATTTGGGTACTTTTTTGTAACACAAAACACATTGTCCAAATATTTACATTATAACTTACACGTTTTGAAGAAAATGATGGTAGAAAGCTTCTCTTACAATATTACTTGCTGAGGTGCTGTAGTTTTTTGATTTGAGAAATGAGTATAACAATATCACAAACATCCATTTTACATGCAAAAACTACATTACCTCCAGCAAGTTATGTTTTAAAGAAAGCTTTCTACCGTCATTATCTTGAAACTGTGTGAGTTTGATGTAAATATGTGGACATTGTGTGAAGATTCAAAATACTGTTGGCTAAAACTTTAAATGGCTCAATTTTATTTTCATTCGTTTCCAAAGTGTGACCCTACCTTTAAGCGAATGATACCATTTTTAAAACTAAAGCCAAAATAATCCATCGCTGCATTCTAATATTGCACAACATTCACGCACCCAACGCCTACTCTTGGCAAATACATCTACCACTTCCTGCCAACAGACAGGGTTAAGTTTCCCCAGTAAACTTTTAAACAAAAATAGGGGAGTGAAAACACAATCCTCCCTAAAAAAACATTTCCCCTGACAGACTCTCTTATTACAAATACAGATGTGGTTTTGTTTGCTGAGGGTTCTTGTAACAATGAAACAGTGTGTTTTGGTATGTGCCGCTGATTGATGATTGAAATAACAGTCCAGTGGATAATGGCATAACTTTGAACAGTGTTGCAACCTTGTGGTTAATGTTACTTTACAGTTTTTAAATGATTAATTGTTGTTTAAAATTTTCTCAACTCTGTGGCTGTACATTGTTCAAACAGGAAGTTGGTCTGCTTGCTCATAAATTGAATAGTGTGACTGAACACCAGAACAACTAGGTGTAGTGCATACATAATGTACACACCATTACATAAACAGTCACTAAGTAAATAATAAAATTTATACCTCCGTGAATTAACAATCTTGAATCAATTCTATTTGGAGAGATGTTGATATTATAAAACATTGTGAGAAACAGCTCCCTCTGAAGTAACGTAGTTTTTGAAAAAGAAGTAATTTTTTACAAATTTGATTTTGTGTGACAAGGGTGTTTTTTCTTTCATTATTATCTTGCAACTTGGACGACCACTTGAGCTCAAGTTTTCACAGGTTTGTTATTTTATGCATGTATGTTGAGATACACCAAGTGAGAAGACATGGTCTTTAAAAATTACTAATAGCGTTCAGTGTCTTTAATTGTGTTACAATTAATGGCAAAAACAACACCTTGTCCATAACCACATTACTTCAAAGCGAAATGATTCTCACAATTCTTTATGCCGCTGTACTTCTAATCGAATAAGTTTTTATTACCATTAAGTTTAAAGGAACACGTTACCTTGGATCGGACGAGTTGGTCTATAAAAAAGCGTTTGTAACCGTTTTTTATAAAATGCATATGGTTGGAAAGATAATTTAAAAGTAGAATACAATGATCCACACAAGTTTGCCTCGAAATTGCGTGGTTTTCCTTTTACTGTGCGAACTAACACGGTCGGCCATTTATGGGAGTCAAAAGTTTGACTCCCATAAATGACCGACCGTGTTAGTTGACGAGGTAAAAGGAAAACCGTGCAATTTCGAGGTATGTTTGTGTGGATCATTGTATTCTACTTTTACAGCATCTTTCTACCCAAATGCATATTATAACAAACGCTTTTCAAAGACCAACTCGACCGATCCAAGGCAACGTGTTCCTTTAAGATTGCCATAGAGCATGGAGTGACTACCAAACATCCTTTTTAAAGCCGCTTTCAGATTATCACTGAGAAAGGCCCCTTCTCCAAGATCAGACCTCAATGGTCAGACAGAGGATGGGGATTAGGACACTTTAATCCTACACAAATCCTTCACTGATCCATAGGATTAAGTAGACAATAGTACTTGACTTATAAGTGTTGGTTTATCGAGCTTGTAGAGGGGTGGTGTACTCAGCGTCTTCAAGTGGGTATGTAATATCCACTTGAAGTCACTCAAGGGTACTTCCTTACAAGTTTGCTCAATGGGGTACAAAGATTATCCTCAAGACTGTATCAGCCAGAGATGAGATTTGCCGAAAGCACGGACATCGAAATAGTAGAAGAGTTCTTGATAAGTGCTTATTGCATGCCTGGTTTCTCCCTTATTTTTAGAACCCAGCAATACAACTCAGGAGTTTAAACCAGGTCTGATGCTTTACGGAGGCAATGAAGGCGATTGCTTTCATGCTCCCTGGTCATTGCCTTGGTGCCCTTTAAATGCTCCAGTAGAAATTTTATAAGCACAAAATTTATATACCAAAATCGTCTGCTTACTTACACAGCTCTGTAAAATTGGGCCCATTATATAACTGTAATAACTGTATAAAACCACAGGTTTGAACACAATGTGGACTATTTCTTTCTCCCTTTGGTGACTGCTTTTTCTTCTTTCAAAAACAATTGAAGACTCGACAAGAATTTGAGAACACCCTGAATCCTTGCATTTTGTATTTTTTTAATTTTGTTTGTAGAGGGTTTTTGAGAGGGAAATGGGTTTTACAAAATAGTTGAACTTGTCACAACAATTACCAACAACACTTCCTCAAAAAAATAATGCATTTTGCACATTGTGTCCAACATAACAAATAAGTCGTTGTGTTTATGTATTCATATCACCATTAAAGATAAACAAAATGGTAAACTGATTAATATCCGAAATGACTTGCGAATGTGATATAAATACAAAATTTGTAATAAATAGCCTAATATTGTTTTTTGCCCCTAAATTTTTTTTTCACAAAGCCAAATGATAGTGTGCGTATAGTTTAAACTTTATCTTTCATACATTTATTACATAGGTATGTACATGTACAGCAGTACACAATAAATGCACGCCTATCTTGTTATTATATGAGCAAATGAACCAGGCTTGTTTCAGCAATTGAAACAAGGAAAATGAAGATGCTTCTTCCAGCGGTTTGAGGTCAACTTGTTCTAAACAAATAAGAAAATTGTACTTTTAGTTTCGAGTGAATACATGAACGTTATGTACAGTACTAACTAAACAGTTGTGGACTTGGCCCATATTTCTTCAACTGTTGCATTGTACACAATCACATGTACATTATTCAATTCATTCCGGGCAAAGGGAAACTTACTCCCAATGTGTTCAAGTTTATTCAATACAAATTTCACTTTCAGTTTTTGGTTGATTTTTTTGAATTCTTCTGGTAATTTTTTTCTGCCCCCGAATAGAGCCACTGATTAAAAACAAAGAAATTAAAAGAGATAATTAAATTTTAGTTGGCTATTTTTTATGTAATCATTCAGCAATAAACTAGATTTTCTTTCCTCCAAAGCAAAATACAAACAATGCAGAGCGGCAAGGAGATCTTTACAATTAAATTCAACATATTAACAAAAATCTGGGATACTTTATTGTTTATTTGGCAGCTCTGACATTGCAGAATGTAAATAATAAATTGTAGGGCTGTTTATCTGTCGTGTTTCACATTCTTTCAGACTACAATGACATGTCTTTCAAGTTTATTTTGAATCAATTTATAAACACACACATTATAACAAGCAGTACGCTACACACACTGATTCCCTAAGCCTGGCATTGTTCACAGTTTCTCATGCCCAATCATGCATTTTCTATTCTTTAAATGCAAAAGAGTGAACAAGCACTCTTTGAAGAGCCATATGAGAGACAACTCTTTTTTGAGTGGTCTTCCACTCTTTTCGATTGAAGGTTGCATCTTTTTGAGTGATTTTTCACTCTGTCCTGGAGTGAAACCCCTCTAGAAGAGTGAAATAACCACCACTCTTTATCAAGAACCATTATATGAGGGACAACTCAAAATGTAAAGAGTGGTGTTTTTCACTCTTTTACATTTAGAGCTAGTAGACCTGTTTGATTTATAAAACATAAACCATGGGTAAACAAAAATAACAGGCCGGTATTGCTTCAACTTTGAAAGAGAAAGGGCACCAATGCATTTTCTGCTTGCATTTTCTCCTTGGACAAAGGCTAAGGAAATTATAAATTTCCTTGACGCATCAGGCCTGAAATAACATTGTAAAGTTAATTTTTAGAGGACTTTAAAAACATTTTATTTACAATGTTCAAGAAGGAACTTGGTATACTGGAAATTATGTTTTTCTCACCCCAAGCCCTCAATACCATGGTTGTTGGCTCAGTTTCAACTTGGCATCCTGGACAAAATAAAATCTCTTACAGTATACACTACTTGTAGCCCTATACAGGACTTTTCCTCTGTGCTGTAACATACATGATACAGATTTGAGGGTCCGTTTCCTGGGAGGGAACTTTTCAAAGCTCCATAATTCAAATCTGCCTCATACATTTTTTGGCAGTGGGTTTTGGACATCCGATCGCCCTCATAAATCTGTCATTGTTGTGAAATCATTTTAGTCTGCTCTCCTTGCGGGGTCAGTTAAAGAATTTGGGTACTTTTTGTAACACAAAACACAATGTCCACAGATTTACATTAAACTTGCACCGTTTGAAGATAATGATAGTAGAAAGCGTACCTTAAAATATTAGTTGCTCAGGTGCCATAGTTTTTAAGAAATGAGTAAAACAATGTCATGGAAATACGTTTTACATGCTAAAATAATTTTTGTCTCATGATAACTGATTTTCATGACATTGTTTTAACTCATTTCTCAAAAACTACAGCACCTCAGCAAATAATATTTTCAGGTACTCGCTTTATACTATCATTATCTTCAAACTGTGCAAGTTTAGTGTAAATCTGTGGACATTGTGTTTTTTGTCCTACAAAAAGTACCTAGACCCTTTAAAACATTGTAATTTGCAAATCGCAGGGTAAAGTAGAGGCAGTGGGAAGTTTTTCAGTCTAATAATACCTCAGGGCTGTTACAAACTTTTTACACTTAAGAGCCATTTAAAATAGCCAATATTAAAAATTTTGAGTGGGTGAGAAACAACTCCAAGAAAAGAAAAAGAAATCAAAAAATATTTTTTTTATAACTTAATTTTTGTATATTCTGAATGGCTTCTACGGCCTAAATGATTAAAAGTTACTTCATATAAATTAGAAGATCTTGTTCATGGTAGACACCACAGTGATCATTGACATCTTCAGGCAAAGCCCCCCTTCCTCCTTGCCCCACCCCTTTGTTCCAATAAACTTTGCAGTTTGTAATCATATTATCTGTCCTTCTCTCTGTACAAAAATTCATTCTTTCTTTCAGATAAAAACTTCCAGGTCTCTGTAAAACCTTATAATGGAAAAAGGGTTTTAGGTGACAGCAAATTGGAGGGGGGTGGACAAATTTCAGGAGGAAATACTTCATGACTTAACCACTATTTTGGTAACCCTTTTCTTGTAGTCCAGTGAGTATCCAGTCATGCGAGAGGTACAGTGTAATCCCTAATTCAACCCCAGGTTACAAAATCCAATCTGCACTATACAACCATTTAACAAGTAAACACTTTCCAACAGTGCAAATCTTTTGTGAAATTTAAACTTGTCTGCCATTTGACAATTCCAGACATGCTGATTCTCACTTGTAATTACTGTAAACATGTATAAGTGTACACCTTTTACAAGTGAAAAGATATTGGAGTCGGCGGGACAATTATGCGTAAACAGATTAAGTTTTTGAACTTTTCAGTTTGGGTGAGTGCCACTGGCGTAAGTGTCATTGAACCTACCCGCCATATAATTCAATGACAATTGGTTAATAAAAAATCAGCACTGACAAAAGTTAATATGTTTTAATTAACAAAGCAAATAACACAGTCTGATGTTACAGCAGGATGGCAGCTTGCCGCAATGTCTGAGAATTTACTTTTGTTCAGTAAGCATGAGAAAGAAAGATCAATAAATCTGGATTTAACTGCAGCCTAAGGTAAGCCATTAATTTGCTGTGTGCCTCGAACACACTCTGAAAAGCCAACCATGGGAAAATTCGAGAGAGGGGGAATCCAAATAATTACCAGTAAAAAAATAACCAGTATTAAATAAACCAAAAAGTGGTTGTACGGCTTCTGACTGGCAAGGACACAGTGTCACTGCTGGGGATTCAAACCCACAATCTGCTGATCAGTAACACCAGAGTTTGAATTCGGTGCTCTTAACCGCTTGGCCAAGACACTTCCATGTACCAGAGGTCTTTGGTTCAAATCCTGCACAAGTAAATTTTTCTTGGCTCAACCCAAAACCATAAATAAACAAGTGGGAAACTGACATGCTAAATTAATTAATAATTTAAGTGGTTATACAAAGAAGAATTGTTGTTGGAACATCAATCATGAAGTAATACTGTTTCAATCAATTTTCATCCTTTTCAGAAAAGTAAACTTTTAGATTAAAAACCGTAAATTCATGTTTTCAATTATCAAAGAAATGTTAAATCTCCTTTTTCACCAAAAAAGTTACCCTCAATCACACTGGGTTTTTCCCCCCAGTTTATCAACACCCTGAAATATAATGTGGGCTCCCCATTGAGATGTACACGCCGCTTTATGTGACCTCCACTCTTAAAAAAAATCACGGGCAGAAAACAAAAAACACTGAATGGTGAACCCCGTGAAGATGAAGGGTATGTAAGAGGTCAAAGGCCGTGACCTCAACTCAGAGTTGATCAAGAAGGTCACTCATCACCGGGAAAGGGAGGTGTGGTCCCATCATGGGGTCATGGGAAAGGGATGCATAGTGCACTGGAGGTTAGGGTCTGTGGTTTGCTCTAAATACTGTGAATCGTTGGTGTTTTTAAAAAAATGTGTGGAATTTACTTTATTTATGAAATTTTGAGCCATGGTTTAATTATTTAAAGGGAAAGTATACTGTTTTGTTGCTTTTTTGCTTTTTATAACCATTTGATTGTTTGAATCCTATACAAATGTAGACATACATGTATGTACAGTAAAACTAACTTAATTAATTTGAATTTTTTTAGATATCGCTGGAAGACTAGCGAAGAATATTGCAGGAAGCATAATCCGAAAATGGGGGGGGGGGGGGCTAAAAACTGGTATCTTTCTCCTATAACCACTACTTCGACATGAAAAGATTCTCAAAAAGCTTTAAACTATTGAAAGCAATTTGACATCTATTCCTAGAAAGCCTAAGTGTTTATTGGCATTCATTTTAAGAGCGAACCAAACATCCCTTTAATTTATCTGTCTATGCCCGAGACCTTTATTTAGCTTTGTTTGTAGTCCACATTAACCCTTTATGGGCTCAAAACTTTGAATAGATTCCACAAGACCACAGGATGGGAAGCTGAAATTTGTTTAATCCTAAAAAGTACTTGTGTGCTATTTGGATAATTTTTCAGTTCACAGAAACTGTTGGCTTAAACCTTCATGCACACTTCCTTCCAAGCAAACCACAGAATATCTTGCCATAAATCCTTTGCTTTGTGCATGGAGGAATAAACTCCATGCTTTGTGCAAGACTCTCCAACTCTAAATGAGTCACTCAACCGTTCTACTGATGAGCAATGTGTTTGGTATGGGGTTTGCATACAATCACGTGTACCATGGCACATGGTAAAATGTTCAAACCCAGTCCTTTCTTTAAGATTTGTTTTAAAAAAATCATTGAAACTAAAGTCTATATTAAATCCAATTTCTGTGGACTATACAGGGTTTGCATACAATCACGTTCACTAAGGCACATGGTAAAATGCTCAAGTCCTTTCAGATTTTGTTTCATTGAAACTAGTCTATAATCCAATTTCTGTAGACTTCTGAGAGCCCACAGGCTGTGAAAGTGGCGCTTTTAGAATTTAAACTAGTATAAGTTTTAAGGGGAGTTTTATGCATAGTTTTTAAAGGCACTGGACACAATTAGTATTACTTAAAATAGTTATTAGCAATGGAGAGCTGATGATAGTATTAAACACTGTGGGGTAATTTCTCACTCTAATAATTATACATAAAATAAAAAACTTCAGGCCTGAAGCCCTTTTTAGGCATCTGAGAGCACACAAATTTGTGCAACAAGGGTGTATTTTCTCTTATTATTCTCTTACAACTTCAATGACCAATTGAGTCAAAGTTTTCACAGTTGTTATTTTATGCCTATGTTGGGATACAGCAAGTGACAATTACCAAAATTATCAATGACAATTACCAAAGGTGTCCAGTGCCTTTAAAACAGGGAGTTTCGTGCATAGTTTTTAAAAGTCTTCTTGATGTTAGAAAAACACAAAGCGAGGGCCAGAACAAAACCAATAAACTGACCCCCACATCAAAATTTTCCACTTTTCTCACTTTTTTTTTTAAAGACAATGAGGCAGAGACACTCAAATCTTTGTTAAATTCATAAAAAAATAACTTTATCAATGTGTAAATCTGGGTAAACAGATGCAAAATATAATCATTTCTGGCAGGAAATGCCTGTACTCTATTCCAAGGTCTGTCATTATTCAGAAAAACTACTTCTCATTCTCACTGCGCAAGATTATTACAGTTTGTTCTCAAGTTTAGAAAACTAAAATGAATGTTACAGCCGCTAAAAAAAACCCAATTAACATTGAGATGTGAAACAGAAATCATTGCATCACTCTCTTTCCAAATCCCCCCCCCCCTTCAAATGCAGGAAACCAGTAACAAACAATGCATTCATTCACTGGGCAGTTTAGGAATGGGGAACTATGGCTTACAGGCAATGTTTTCCCTTTGCATAGCAGAACAAAATGCCATCCAAATTGTATCAGTTGCTACTCAAAAATTAGCATTAAATAAAACAATTAGCATTCAGTGTTCAGTCTAAATGATTTGCTATGATGCAAAATTCCTGGACAAAATCGCTCCCCTAAAAATGTTTACTTTATGTGGCATCTCAATGATGGACAAAAATTGTGTACCCCAAATTATAAATCGCAAATTTAACTCAAACTACTTCCTTATTTCGTTGATAAGAATCTCCTTCAGTAAACAGAAAATATTAGTTCAGTAACAAGCAGTCTGTATAATGCTGGGCATCCCACTATTTCCTACACCGGGGCCCAACTTCATAAAGCTGTTAAGCAGATGTGATAATTCTGCTTAGCAAACATCTTTGCTAAGCAGCAATTGACAGAGGTACCAGTCGCAGCAATGTAAACGTAATGATATTTTGGCTGGTAACCTATTTCTGCTAAGCAATAGATTCTGTGCCTATCAAGTTTTATGCTTGTTACATGTGCTAAAACAATTTCCTGCGAGGTAAAATGAGCTTGCCAGTCACAAATGGATTTGAAATGACATTTTGGCTAGTAACCTTTTATTCTGCTATACTAAGAAAAGTTTTCTCGTGCTTAATTACTCTTTGTGCAAGAGCAGAGCAGCTCTATGAAAATAATTGTGAACAGGGCACAATTTCATATCTGCTTCAAGGCATAGTAAGTAGCTTAGCACAACACAATTCTTGCTAACTTTAACTAGAATATTCAATGTGCTTACCAGAAAAAAAAGTCATTAACAAATATTCAAGAAGAGGGAGTGGAGTCTTGAAATGTAGGTATTTGATTATTTAAACTTTTGACAACTGAATAAGCAAAAGGGCCTCCTATACTTGGTACAAATAATTATTGTAATGTTATTTGTACGGATTTATTGACCCCATTTTTGTTAATGTTATACATTGTTTTGTTTCATCTTTATTTGGAACAATAGTAACATGGGGTGATCATCTACAGTAGAACTGTGTTAATGTAGTGTAAAGAAAAGACTAAGAGTTGATTATACTACTAGTGTTTTTTGCGTTTTGTCTGAACCTCGAAACGTCTTCATTGCGTAGCCGTAAGTAAATAAAACCAAATTCCTTATAAAATGCAGTCACAGTTGCGCTTAGATACCAGTACCAATCATTTAAACATTAGACTATACTCAATAAACAATAATCATCCACGAACAAAGACGATCATCAAAGCATCCTTTCTTCACTTGACTTGCTGCAAAAGTGCACCCGTGACGGCCACACCACCACAACAAAGAACACACGACGATACACAATACAATAAACTATCGAATACAGACAGACACAGACTGTCAGAAATAGGGGAAAATCTAAACACTGGTGGAAAACAAATTTTACTTACTCTCTGTTGCTTCTCCGTTTGTAGCCATTTTCGATCGTTCTTCCGTGAAATTCTCCAGTCAAATATCTACACTGTGATCAGCAAAACCTAGCTCCAATGTGATTTGGTTTCTAGGGGAAAAACCACTGGTAAATTACGGACGACTCGAGTTAGACTAAACTGACGGCAGAGCAATCTGGTTTGGTATTTGTATTGTGTATGTTTTTATGTGTCATCACAAGCACGTCGTATATACAGTGCACACACACTGCCCGCCCCGAATAAACTTCACACGTGAAATGCAGCACGCGCACAGATCGAAAGTGGGGGGTGGGTGGGGTCAAAATTAGTCTGAAGTCAAGTTGTTTATTTTCAACTTTGTCAGGTCACACTTCCTTGACTATAGAGCTAGCGAGGCCAAGTCACTAACCGCAGCGATCGTATAACTTTGAGCGTCTTGGATTAAGTCTATGTGGTGGGTTGTGGCATTGTTTGACGGAAGATGCAAAACTTGGCAGCCTGTCTGGCTAGCTGCCCGGCTCTGTTCTGAGTTAGTAGGGGACCATGAATGAGGCCCCCTTGTGGTCCAAGATCCATAGCATAGTAAAGGGTGTTGAGTTCCTAAACAAAAGATGATTTCCATCTGAACCGAATGGAATCAAATTTGTTTAATTCTAGACCAGAGAGGGTATGAGATTAATTCCTTCCAAAAAGTCGAGGAAATTCCGTCTGAATCTGGAAATAAATTTCTTCTGATGATCTGAATGGGAATGAATTCCGTTGAATCTGAGATTTGATCTCTGTGAGTCAATTGCTTCTGAATTTAGGAATGAATTCATCCTGAATCTGGGTTCCTTCTGAGCCTGTGTTCCTTCTGAATCTGGGTTCCTTTTGAATCTGGGAGCCTCCCGTCTGAATCTGGAAGACTCCTTCTGAATCTGGAAGCCTCCTTCGGAATCTGGGAGCCTCCTTTTGAATCTGGAAGCCTCCTTCTAAATCTGGGAGTGAATTCCTTTTGAAATGAAAAGTTAATTCTTTCAATCTGGGAATGAATATCTTCTGAATCGACGATCCTACGGGAAAGAACACATGGGATGAATCCCCCACCCACATCGGACTCGAAGATGTGCTCCTCTCTGATTCAGATGGAAGGGATTCCTTCTGGGTAAATGAGTGATTTTCTTCCGAAGGTGATGTCACACTCCTTCTGGTTCAGAATTGGATTGAATCCTTCTAACCGAATTATACCAGGTCTTTTATGGACGAATTACTTGATTTAGATGATGAGATGAATTTGACTTAGATGGGATAATATTTCCTTCAGGATAATTTATATAGGCCTTCTTGAATTCCTCCTGATTCTTTCTGAATTGAGGGGTAAATTTCCTAAATGAGTATGTGGTAATGAGTTCCATCTTATAAACCTGTTGATGAACTCCTTCAAGATGGATGGCATCCTAAAGGCAGGGGATACTTCATCTGAATCAAATGGATATTATTGTTTTTCTTCTTAATTACCCATGGTTTCGCAGGGGAGGGGGAAAAGACATGTCCGAAGGAACGGAATTAGCCCATAATAATCCTTGTTTGTCACCCGGGCCCTTTCTCACAGAGCTGCTGACTGGCACACAAAGTAACATGTCACGTGCACTATTTCTCACTGTCCTGCTTATCGTTGCTAAGCATTATTGTTGCTAAGCACAAACTTTGCAAACAGCTCTATGAAACTTATGGGCACTGTCTAAAGTCATTCTCAAGGACTCCATCCAATTTCATAAGCTTGCTATAAGCGGAGAATAGTATCGGTTAGCAGAAACAGGTTACCAACCAAAATTACATTAAGTTTGCATTGTTGTGGTTGGTCCCACTCAACTTTTGCTTAGCATAGATATTTGGCAGGCAATATTATTTTCTGCTTAACAGCTTTATGAAATTGGGCCCAGGTGTTACAAATCTGCAAAAGTTGAATAGAAGTTGAGGTCATTCGGAAATGCTTTTCAGAAAAAAGAGATATTATAACAATAATACAATAACAGATTGTCTGGTTTAATGGCGGTGCAAAATGTCACAGTATGCAAATTAAATGGGATGTTTCGAAAGGTATAAAAACGTGGAAATCAGACAGCTGAACATTAGCTAAATTGTTTTAGCTCTTGATCTGTTCTATCTGAGTTTGATATGGTGAAATGTCTTTCATGAGAAAACTTTGAAGAATATTTTTGTCTGATCGTGAGAATCGTTTGAATTGGGGGAGGCATCACTGGTTGCAACGTGCACGAGTAAGTACAAGAATTATGATTTGGGGTTTTCGGACAAGGGCCCCGAGCCTGTAAGCACAAAAATTTGCTTGGCATGAAATTTCTTTCTTGATAAAAACAGGATTACATCAAAATTTCCATTTGTTGCATATTGCTTGTTCGTGGTATTCAGCTGTTGTTTGCTTATCCTGAAAATCATGTAGAAATTTGGTTGGTATTCTGTCTTTATAAAGGATTAAATTTCATGCTAAGCAAAAGTTTCATAAAGCTGTTTCTGTGAACAAAAATCTTTCTGTGCTTAGCTTTTGTGCTTACAGGCTATTTGACATTGGATCCTGTCTATCTTGAACAACTTCTGGGTCAGAATTAATCCGGATCCAGATCCCGTGGGTCCTGATCAAATCTGTGTTCCAAAATGACGCAGACAATTATTTGTCAAAATGACTCACAATCCGTTGAATCAACCACTTTCCCAGTCAAGCTCTCAGATGGAAGCCGGAATCCTGGTCAACTCTGACCTGTGAGAGAGTGTATTCTTCTTTTAAAGACAGTGGACACTATTGGTAAATGTCAAAGACCAGTCTTCTCACTTGATGTATCTCATCATATGCATGAAATAACAAACCTGTGAAAGTTTGAGCTCAATCGGTCATCGAAGTTGCGAGATAATGAAAAAAGAAACACCCTTGTCACACGAAGTTGTGTGCTTTCAGATGCTTTTAACATGTTAGTTTGTTCGCAGGGCCCAAATGGAAACCAGTTTTTTTTTACAGATTTGGCTCACCCTGGGTAAATAAAGGAAATAAATAAAATGCTTGATTTCGAGACCTCAAATTCTAAATCTGAGGTCTCGAAATCAAATTCGTGAAAAATTACTTCTTTCTCGAAAACTACGGTACTTCAGAGGGAGCCGTTTCTCACAATATTTTATACTATCAACAGCTCCCCATTACTCATTACCAAGTAAGATTTGATGCCAATAATTATTTTGAGTAATAGCCTTAAGACACTGGACACTTTGGGTAATTGTAAAATACCAGTATTCTCACTACTTGGTATCCCCAAATGCATAACAAAATGGTGAAACGTTGGACTCAAAATGAGTCATCAAATTTGCAAGAGAATATAGAAAGAAAAAACACCGTTGTTGCCTTTACTTTGTGTGCTTTCAGATGCATAAAAAAAGATTTCAGCGAAGTATTTTAATATTTGAGAGAGAAATTACCTCTTTCTAAAAAACTACGTTACATTCACAATGTGTTATGCTATCAACAGCTCCCTATTAACGTAACCAAGTAAGGTTTTATGCTAACAATTATTTTGAGTAATTACCAATAGTGTCCAGTGCTTTTAATGTTTCACATTCAGCTAGCATGACACAAACTCCTCATCCCAAGCCTTAATGACCATACAAGCTGTTTAGCTATTAATATTTATTGCTTCAATATTGCAGTCATGAAAGAGAGGTCCTATTTTGTCCACCCACCTGTTGAGATCATTAGCGACACGTGCGCACAGCAGCCTTTGTGTTGGAGGCCGTCTCGGTTTTATAACCAAGTCATGACGTGTGCCTCATGAATAATGCATGATGACATTTGCATAATGTGACATGTTTGCATAAACATTTGTGAAATGTTTCAATACTTCAACTCAGTAAAGCAGATACTTGTTTCAAATTCAAAAATCATCTTAAAGCATTTATATTTCGGAAACAACAGCCTTCAAACTTTTGGTCGTCTTGTGTCATTGTGTATAGCAGAGTTCTTGTTTTTTGTTGGCGCCAGGAGTGTAATCATTGGCAGACATGGCGGACTAGAAATGTTCAGCATTATTATTTATTGTCGATGTTTATAAGGAAAACGACTATTAAATATTTCGAGACCTCAAGTTCTAAATCTGAGGTCTAGAAATCAAATTTGTGGAAAATTTCTTCTGTCTCAAAAACTATGGCACTTTAGAGGGAGCCGTTTCTCACAATGTTTTACACCATCAACCTCTCCCCATTACTCGTCACCAAGAAAGATTTTATGATAACAATTATTTTGAGCAATTACCAAAAGTGTCCACTGCCTTTAAAAATGCGTTATCCTTATTGAAATTTACTGTTCTTCTAACTTCTAAATAAAAATGTTTATTGCCATCGTGAGAGTGATTCCCAAACAAAGTCTTTTCTACATTAATTTATTAAAATCTTGTTCTTTTGGTTTATCTAGTGATGCCCTCTGCATACAGAGCAAGCATTTGCTTGCTTCTGTTTGGTGTCCTGTATTGGACGAACGTCATCTCTATGTCAATTGCTGATGACGAAAATGGTAACCCATCTAATCTCTTTTCTATTTTTCGCAATTTGCAATAATAATAACCACGCGCAAAATATATAATTTTATACGAGTAAAAGATTACGCTTAAAAATAAAATCTGACAACCCAATCAATTTGGCCAAAAACATGACTATAACTATGCTAAGGAAGAATTTTTTTGTAATTGTGTGAGGAAAGTGTTGGCCAAATTTCACCTTTTTATTGAGCTCTCTGATGAAGGAAATGCTCTGCAGTTTGAGCCTGTTGTGGTATTTATTATTCTAAATAGGCACTTGTGTGTGTTTTCTCATATAATAAATGTGGAGGTGTTAATTTTGTCTGACAAACTTACTCAATTTTATTTTATACAGAAAAAACAACCTTGGTTGTTTGTGTGAAGACGGATTTTATACCAACGCGTTGGTATGAACATAAAAATCACAACTTCAACATAAATTCACAATATTCAACCTTTTGAATAGACACAAAGTTTAGACAAAGCAAACTTCCATTTTATGGACAATAAACATTGAATTTAATTAAGTTAAATTATAATTAATCTGTGTTGATCACTTTCGTTTCTATACAGCACTGGCGTTGTCTGAGATCAGCCGATACGCTGACCGTTGGACGCTGACCAGGGAAGGTTGCACGTGCAAGTTTGATTTCAAACGGCAAGATTGTGCCTGTTGCATTGTGGGTGGAGTCCAGTGCCACATCGGGTTCCAGAATGTATGCGTTAAGTGTGGCCAAGAGTACACATGTGGAACTCGTGAGTATTTTCCAAAGCAAATCTGCAATTTTTTTTCCCAATAAATGGCCCTTTTCCACTTTTTCATTCGATATGAAAATAATTATAGTGTCTCATTAACCTCAATGAGATATCCCTTTTGTATGGTGGCACCATATCGGAAAGTTATCCATTAGTCAATATTCAATTCATAGGATTTGAACTGCCTCTAGCCGCCGGGCAGTCTCGGCTAGAGTATCAAAGGTCCGGGGTTCGAATCCAGCCCGAGTAATACGCCAGTAATGCTCTTTCATAGAACTCGCGTGTTGAGTCATACTCTGCTAACTCACATCAGTGTACATGGGTTTAAATCCAATGACGATATTTTTTCATCCCCGATGCAAAATTAACATCCATTAATTAATCAAGCTATACTTTTATTTTTGGCAGGTGCCTACTTGTACACATTTTTCGATGATTATACTTCAAATTTCAAAACTACTTTGAGTTTTAAAGTGTATCACCCTATTCGATTTCCTTGTGTAAATGTCCTAAAGATTTGAAATAAATTCAATATATAAACAAACTCAAACTAAAGGTCGTGGGTTCGAATCCAACCCGGGTAATATATATTATGCCCGTGATTTTGTTCACAAAGCTAGGGAAAGTACTGTATGTCTATATCAATCAGTGAGCTTTCATTACATTTAGCTTCTCTCGAAAACCTTTGATTTTTTTAAACTTTTTTTAAATTTTCGGACATAACTCTTTGTTAGCAGGGACCGTCCAGGGTAAAACAGAAATGACTTGGCTATATATACAAAAATAGCAATTTCTCGGAATGATCTTTTTTTTCTTTTTTTTTCAGCTCATCTGGTCATCAAAGACCGAGTGGCCAATGGCTGGACCGGGGCCATGGAGTGTCCCTGCCCGGGCAACCCCGGCAGGGAGAACTGTGCTTGTTGCATAAACGGCGGCTGCCCGTGTGCTAACGACCCGTACATGTGCACCGAGTGCGGCACAGTTGCTGGATGCGGGGATGGGAAGAATGGTAGGGATTTAATAAATAATAAAAATAATTTGCTACTTTCATTCATAAATGCAATTAATTATTTCCCTGTTGTATAGAGTTGCCGTCCTGAAATAGTTCCTGCATGTTTTTTGTTTAGGGATTCTTTGATTATTAGATTAGAAAGAAAAAAGCAAAAAGCACTATACGAGAGTGGAAAGTTGTACTGCGTGATTAAAAATGAAACCGAAATGGTCACAATTGATTTGTTTTTATACACATACTAAAATTAGTATTTCCACGCCCCACCAAAACACTATTTCTACGGGTTTAGAATCATATGGAAGTTAATTAATAATTAATTACCCTTTGAGGCTATATTGTTACATTTTCATGATGACTTCAAATTATTCAATTCAACATTTAGTTCATACTTGCTCTTCCCAAGATATAACTTAACTTTAATAAAATATTACATAATATATAGAAAAGCAACTTTAAAAATGATTTGGGTAATTTTTCAAAATGTCCATAGCTTTTCATTAAACTTACAGGGTTTGAAGAAAGCTTCCCTTCAAATCTTACTTACTGAGGTGCTGTATTTTGAGAATTTAGTAAAACAATGTCATGAAAATACGTTTGTAAATGATTAAAATAATTTTCGCCTCATGAGACGAATTGTTCATCATGACATTGTTTTACTCATTTCCCCCAAACTACATCACCTCAGCACGTAGTATTTTCAGGGAAGCTTTCTACCATCATTATCTTCAAACTGTGTAAGTTTAGTGTAAATCTGTGGACATTGTGTTTTTTGCCCTACAAAAGTTACATAGACCCTTTAAAAGCACACAGAATTTGGAGGGGGTATTTATGTAAATCTAGCCTATGAGGATGTCAGATTCAGCCAAGGCTTAAATTGAAGAAGACTGACAAACAGGTTACACAATAATTATCTTGGTCATTAGTCAATGTCAATTCCTTTTAAAAATAGTAAACTGACTAATCTATCTGCTTTAGATCCTGCCGGAGAACCGTATGTATTGGACAGGGCTAATGGTGAGTTTTCTTTGCATATTGTTATCTGTCCCTATTTTGTCAATTATTTGTTCGGGGTGCCAGTCAGAAGCCATACAACCGTTAACATCACACCCAAATTACGATACAACCTGGGAAGCGGCAGCCAGGGTATCACCTAAAGGGATGCGACTTTTTGTTTCAGATGAACCACAAGGGAAACTGACTGTGTAAATTTTGAAATGATTTTGGGGGTTGGATAAAGAATTGACTTGAGTGGGATTCGTAATATCATCTGTTCCTGCTTTTTCTTTATTCGAAAATAACGAAAAATTTAATTTTTCGTCTTTTTTTTCAACTTGTTCCGTTTTTTTTTAACAAAAGGGGAACTTCCTGTTTGTGTATTTTTTTACACAACAAATTATATATAAATTATTATACAGGTGAACGAAATTATAATTAAATTACATAATTTACATTTTACAGGGAAAAGTCCAGCAGGATATGGTATCCATGTATCTCGAGACCCAGGTAAGGTCAATATATTTGATCCTTTTTGTGCAAAAAAATTCAATCTAAAACAGTGAGACTATCGGTTGGTGTGAGGGTTTTACTGTAAAGGTTTCGTAACCCGTACCTTGTAGTCGGAAAGTTTTATTCCACACAAACAATTCCTTACTTTAAAGACACTGGACACCATTGGTAAAATTGTCTAAGACCAGCCGTCGATTTCACAAAACTCTTCCTAACTTAAGATCAATCTTAGGACTTAGGACGAGTCCCAACCCGGCACTGTATGTAGCATGCAGACCTTAAGATTAATCCTAAGTTAGGAAGAGTTACTCGTCCTAACTCGAGATAAGACGAGTCCTAACTCTTTGTGAAATCGACGGCAGTCTTCTCACTTGGTGTGTCTCGAAAAACGCATAAAATAACAAACCTGTAAAAAAATTGAGCTCATTTGGTCGTCAAAGTTGCGAGATAATAATGAAAGAAAAAAACACCGTTGTAACACAAAGATTTGTTCTTTCAGATGCTTGATTTTCGAGACCTCAAAATCTCATTCCGATGTCTCGAAATCAAATTCGATTCGTGGAAAATTACTTCTTTCTCGAAAACAACGTCACTCCAGATGGAGCCGTGACTTTAAATTACCGCCTATCAACAACAAAAAACGTATACCAAAAATTATGATTATAATTTTTTTTAAAGTTTACAAAAAACTTTTGTAAAAAGTAAGCAAATTTAGTTTAAAAAAAAAAAGTAAAAATTAAATAAACGAATTTAATTATTTTTTGTAATTAACTATTTTTAAATTAAGATTTTACATCCTCGCTATATTTTTTTTTATCAATTTAAAACACAGCCCTGCCGAATACGATGCCTCTGGGGATCGCCTCCGGCAGAATCCCAAATAACCAGATGTCAGCATCATCCTCCGTGGATCCTTACAACATGGGACCGCACCGTGCCCGACTAAACCTACTCCCGTCAGACGCAGGAGCGGGAGGATGGTCCCCAATGAACCTCAACCAAAACCAATTTCTCCAGGTTGATAACCTTGGCCCAATTCCATAGAGCTGCTAAGCACAACAATTAATTGCTTAGCATGAAATTTCTTCCTTGATAAAAACAGGATTACCAAACAAATTTCTTCTTGGTGCATATTGCTTTTTACTGGTATTCAGCTGTAGTTTGCTCGTTGGTAATCCTGTTTCATCGAGGCAGAAATTTCATGCTAACCAAATGTTTGTGCTTAGCAGCTCTATGAAATTGGGCCCTTGTTATTACTGTCTCATTTATCAATACGGGACAGGGTTGGTTCCAGAATAGCATCCATGCACTCAAATTCACTAGACACCTCGCAGGGAAACACACAACATCTCTCCGCAGCAGCAACTAAATCAAGACACACCTGTTCACACTTGCTTTTCCTATATTGGGATTCCTCATTTTATTTTGTTCCATCTCCACCGGCGTTTTTGAATGGTTTTCCACAGTATAGCTTATTAAGTTGGTAAAAAGCACTTATAAGAAAGACAGCGATCTATGATTGAACTATAGTAATAATTTGACAGAGCAGTGATGATTTAGATTTTTTTTTTAAATTACGCCTTTAAATAGGCCTACTTGGTGTGGTTTTCTTTTTATAAATTCTGTCAAGTGATTTTTGGAAATTTACCAATAAAATTGTTTGAGTGGTGTGTAAAAGTAACTTTGAACTTTGACCTGTGATAGGTTGACCTGGTTTACCCGACGATGATCACAGGAATGGCCACCCAAGGTGCAGCAGGGACCAACAAGGAGTGGGTGACGTCATACAACTTGGCGCACAGCGGTGATGGCAGTAACTGGAATTTCTATGGAGGGGATAGAGATAGAAGTCAGAACAATCGTGGAATGGTAAACCCCAAAAATAATTTAAACAAAAAAACTTATTGTCATTTTATAACAATCCTCAAGAGAATTCAAAGCTCAGAAATCTGACCCACCACTGAAATAACTTTGACTGATATAGGCCTATCTTTTGCATACACACAAGAGCATTATCCGAATTGCCTAGTATTTTTGTCACACCCGGTTTGTCTCTTTCTCTTAATGCGAAAAAAAAAACCAGTACATGAATTATTTAACTTTCAGTATTATACATAATTTTGTTGAGATGGTCCCTCGAAACCCGCACTGGTTTTGGCAGCGCCAGTGCTTTGCATGAGGCCTACGTGCTAAGGGCTTCAGAGACGAGAGAACGGAGTCTGAACCTGAATCCAAATCCGAGGGCGTGGTTTCGAAAAGGGCCATTATAGTTAGGCCGTGTCCGAACCGACGACTTCGGCTACAGCTACGTCTAGATCAGTGCGTCTACCAGTGTTGAGGAATAGGCAGACGCGCGCGATCTAGCCGTAGCTCTAGCCAAAGTCGCCGTTTCGGACACGGCCTTACAAACTTTTATCTCCGACTAATCTATCCCTGTCAATAGAGGGCGTCAGCGAGTTGTTGATAAAAATATCACACACCGCGCGGACTTGGAAATCTTTTCACAGCTCAATCACGATTGTTGACAAAATGGTTTTATGCTCTGTTTTTGTGGCAGTTATTCCGTGGAAACTCTGACTGTGATGAGATCGTTCATCATAACTTGGAGCATCCTTTCAAGGCTCGCTATGCACGCTTCCATCCAGTGGATTACTACAACAGAATGGGGATGAGGGTAGAACTGTATGGTCAACAACCAGAGAGTAAGATTTGACGAACCTTTTCTTTATTTAAGAAAGTTTAAAGACCTGGACACTATTGGTAGTTGTCAAAGATAAGTCTTCTCACGTGTAGTATCTCAACATATGCATAAAATAACAAACCTGTGAAAATTTGAGCTCAATTGGTCGTCAAAGTTGAAAGATAATATTGACAGAAAAAAACACCCTTGTTACATGAAGTTGTGTGCTTTCAGATGCTTGATTTTGAGACCTCAAAATTTATTCTAAACTTACTTCTTTCTAATTACTTCTTTCTCGAAAACTACGTCACTTCAGAGGGAGCCGTTTCTCACAATGTTTTATACTATCAACCTTTCCCCATTACTCATTACCAAGTAAGGTTTGATGCTAATAATTATTTTGAGTAATTACCAATAGTGTCCACTGCCTTTAACTTGTTTGTTTCTACCTACCTCCATCATCATCGTGTGGGCTGGCTGTGCTGTTAAACACAGCTGTATAGAGCTGAGCAGGCCACAACACTAACAGCTAAGCGACATAACTATGTTTATTAAATTGGTGGCGAGGTGGTAAACATTGTTCACAGAATTTTAGACACCCAGGCTATAAATAATTAGTATAAAAACAATGATTGTGTGCCTCGATCTCGAGTGTTTCTCTTTCACATGCATGACAATGACAATTGGTAGGTTGAGAACCAATGACTGAACTAGCTAGAGTGCCACAGGTAGTCCTGAGTGTTTCTTGTCCACAATTGTTTTTCTTTCAGTTGTGTTTCGCTTTCCCATGGAAGTGTTTCTCTTTCACCTTAAATAACTGGTGGCTGCCGGTTATTGAAATGGCAACCACTATAATTATTAAGTGGCTGCCATTTAAGTGGCACCCCTTAAAGTGGCAGCTGCCAGATTTTAAGTGGCAGGAACAAGGTGAGGAAAGTACAAGTGAAAGAGAAACACTTTTACGTTTATTGGAGACTTCTGGGAAGCTAGGTGGCAGCAGTTGCCAGGTAAATCTATTGTTCTCCTCAGGCAATGTGAGCATCCTCAGAACTACATAAACAATAAAAGTCATCACATCATCACCCACAGCAATTGCCGTGGTGCCCTGTCTGTGCTTAATTGCTGTGGTGCCCATGCAAGGTTCTTGCACAAATTTCTTTTCCGCATAGAGGTGCCTTTATGCAGAGGGAAGTGCCCCTTTAAGAGCGAAGTTAAAGGCCCGAATGAATTATATTTTTTCTTCGTACAGTTCCTGAAGCTGACAACGGAAGGATAGAGAACTTGGCATTGTACAAACCAGCACAGCAGTCCAGTTCATTTGAGCCAGTCTTCGGACCAGCAGGAGCTGTCGATGGACAAGATGGTAAAGATATTTTACAAAACTTCCAGAAAGTTTTGATGATCGTTAACTTCCTGGTCTGATAAGAACTCCAAATAGTGTCATTTCACCCAGGGGTATTAATGGGTACCTGCGAATGTAGATGTAGATATTGTGTTTAAAAAATATTTGAAGCCACAGTGGAAATTTCGGAAATTTACTCCACGATAGTAAAGAAGTCTGCCGAATAAATAAAAAATCTACTCTGCGGTAGTAGAGTATAAAGCAAGACAAGTTCTCAAAAGAACATAATTAAACCAGAGATGTAGGCCTACACATGGTGTTACAGCAAACAAAATATACATTGATACCTCACCATGCATTGCCTCAAACCTATAAGAACTACATGTAGTTAAGTAGGATTTGAAACTTTGCATGGTGGAAATACGACATAGAAAGGTTTGCGGTAACACCATGTAATGACTATCTCTAATGAGTTGGGGTGGTTCTGAAAAGAACCGTTGGTTTCAACTCGACGTTTCGATCAGTATGTTGTGATCGTCTTCTGGAGAACGTTTCGATCAGTATGCTCTGATCGTCTTCTGGAGAATCTCCAGAAGACGATCGTCTTCTGGAGAATCTCCAGAAGACTATCAGAGCATACTGGTCGAAACGTCGAGTTGAAACCAACGGTTCTTTTCAGAACCACCCCCAACTCATTAGAGATAGTCATTACATGGTGTTACCGCAAACCTTTCTATATACATGTAGTTAATATTATTACTATTTCAGACATCCACACACCTTTGTAATTTTAGCCTATTTCTTTTTCCACAGAGGACGGAATATCTATCACCAAGGTGGAAAAACAACCATGGTGGTCCGTGGATCTCAAAGCTCATCATCAGATCTACTTTGTTGCCGTTACTAACCCAGGAATCACAAGTAAGTCCCCCTGTCAGTGAAACACCTGTTTACCTCTGCCTACTATCCTGGAATAATTCTTTGGGTTTTCCTCCCACAACTAAAACCTTAACTTTCTTTAGTAAGTAACATTATACCCTACTCGTCTTTCTCCTGAAGAGTACACTGTTCAAAACATTGAGACCACACCAGCTCTTTTCAGAGCCAACACTCCCACAAAAGAGATATTAAACATGGTTTTACCCGTAAGTTTACTTTCTATTGATAGTTTCGACCTATTTATCCACACCATGCAATGCTTCAATAATACTTATGATCATGAGTGTTCATCAGCATCAATATTTTGTTTTCTTCTTCGGTCCTCTCCAGTGTGTGCCGAGCCTAAGATCTTGACCCATTTTGTTGTGAGAGTTGGTGACAATCCCGATGTGAACAACAATCCACCGTGCAGCGCCATCTACAGAAGGAAAGTAGAACCAGGACAAACTGTACAGGTTAGAAAACTAAGAGACTCAGAAATGTAGTGGGGTCATAGATTAAAGGCAGTGGACACTATTGGTAATTACTCAAAATAAGTATTAGCATAAAACCTCTTACTTGGTAACAAGCAATGGAGAGCTGTTGGTAGTATACAACATTGTGAGAAACGGCTCCCTCTGAAGTAACGCAGTTTTCGAGACAGAAGTAATTTTCCATGAATTCGATTTTGAGACCTCAGAATTAGATTTTGAGGTCTCAAAATCAAACATCTGAAAGCAACTTCGGTTCGTGGGTGTTTTTTCTTCCATTATTATTTCGCAACTTGGACTCAACTTGAGCTCAAATTTTCACAGGTTTTTTTTTCACAGTTTTTTTTTAACATACTTATAACACGCACATGTCTGTCAATAAAGACACCCAAGGCGATCTGGTTTTCATCATTTTCCTCCTCTATCTCCCAGATTCAATGTCAGAGCATCGACGGTGTCCCGCCCA